>NW_027364563.1:0-208390 GCF_046119375.1 Phyllobates terribilis
CAACCGTGCAATGTGGAGATATTACTGTTGTGCATTTACAATATTCATTGATTTTTGCCATTGAAAAACATGTTTTTCATATACCAGAAATGTTTGAAGCTACTGACTGAATGAAAGGAGCTGGCATCTCACTCTCTTTGAATCTTCTTTATCATGCTAGGATTAGCAGGAAAAAGCAAAAAATTTCAGAATTGCACCTTGCAATGTGGAGATATTACTGTTTGTGCATTTACAATATTCATTGATTTTTGCCATTGAAAAACGTTTTTCATATACCAGAAATGTTTGAAGCTACTGACTGAATGAAAGGAGCTGGCATCTCACTCTCTTTGAATCTTCTTTATCATGCTAGGATTAACAGGAAAAAGCAAAAAATTTCAGAATTGCACCTTGCAATGTGGAGATATTACTGTTTGTGCATTTACAATATTCATTGATTTTTGCCATTGAAAAACATGTTTTTCATATACCAGAAATGTTTGAAGCTACTGACTGAATGAAAGGAGCTGGCATCTCACTCTCTTTGAATCTTCTTTATCATGCTAGGATTAACAGGAAAAAGCAAAAAATTTCAGAATTGCACCGTGCAATGTGGAGATATTACTGTTTGTGCATTTACAATATTCATTGATTTTTGCCATTGAAAAACATGTTTTTCATATACCAGAAATGTTTGAAGCTACTGACTGAATGAAAGGAGCTGGCATCTCACTCTCTTTGAATCTCTTTATCATGCTAGGATTAGCAGGAAAAAGCAAAAAATTTCAGAATTGCACCTTGCAATGTGGAGATATTACTGTTTGTGCATTTACAATATTCATTGATTTTTGCCATTGAAAAACATGTTTTTCATATACCAGAAATGTTTGAAGCTACTGACTGAATGAAAGGAGCTGGCATCTCACTCTCTTTGAATCTTCTTTATCATGCTAGGATTAACAGGAAAAAGCAAAAAATTTCAGAATTGCACCTTGCAATGTGGAGATATTACTGTTTGTGCATTTACAATATTCATTGATTTTTGCCATTGAAAAACATGTTTTTCATATACCAGAAATGTTTGAAGCTACTGACTGAATGAAAGGAGCTGGCATCTCACTCTCTTTGAATCTTCTTTATCATGCTAGGATTAACAGGAAAAAGCTAAAAATTTCAGAATTGCACCGTGCAATGTGGAGATATTACTGTTTGTGCATTTACAATATTCATTGATTTTTGCCATTGAAAAACATGTTTTTCATATACCAGAAATGTTTGAAGCTACTGACTGAATGAAAGGAGCTGGCATCTCACTCTCTTTGAATCTTCTTTATCATGCTAGGATTAGCAGGAAAAAGCAAAAAATTTCAGAATTGCACCTTGCAATGTGGAGATATTACTGTTTGTGCATTTACAATATTCATTGATTTTTGCCATTGAAAAACATGTTTTTCATATACCAGAAATGTTTGAAGCTACTGACTGAATGAAAGGAGCTGGCATCTCACTCTCTTTGAATCTTCTTTATCATGCTAGGATTAGCAGGAAAAAGCAAAAAATTTCAGAATTGCACCTTGCAATGTGGAGATATTACTGTTTGTGCATTTACAATATTCATTGATTTTTGCCATTGAAAAACATGTTTTTCATATACCAGAAATGTTTGAAGCTACTGACTGAATGAAAGGAGCTGGCATCTCACTCTCTTTGAATCTTCTTTATCATGCTAGGATTAGCAGGAAAAAGCAAAAAATTTCAGAATTGCACCTTGCAATGTGGAGATATTACTGTTTGTGCATTTACAATATTCATTGATTTTTGCCATTGAAAAACATGTTTTTCATATACCAGAAATGTTTGAAGCTACTGACTGAATGAAAGGAGCTGGCATCTCACTCTCTTTGAATCTTCTTTATCATGCTAGGATTAACAGGAAAAAGCAAAAAATTTCAGAATTGCACCTTGCAATGTGGAGATATTACTGTTTGTGCATTTACAATATTCATTGATTTTTGCCATTGAAAAACATGTTTTTCATATACCAGAAATGTTTGAAGCTACTGACTGAATGAAAGGAGCTGGCATCTCACTCTCTTTGAATCTTCTTTATCATGCTAGGATTAACAGGAAAAAGCTAAAAATTTCAGAATTGCACCGTGCAATGTGGAGATATTACTGTTTGTGCATTTACAATATTCATTGATTTTTGCCATTGAAAAACATGTTTTTCATATACCAGAAATGTTTGAAGCTACTGACTGAATGAAAGGAGCTGGCATCTCACTCTCTTTGAATCTTCTTTATCATGCTAGGATTAGCAGGAAAAAGCAAAAAATTTCAGAATTGCACCTTGCAATGTGGAGATATTACTGTTTGTGCATTTACAATATTCATTGATTTTTGCCATTGAAAAACATGTTTTTCATATACCAGAAATGTTTGAAGCTACTGACTGAATGAAAGGAGCTGGCATCTCACTCTCTTTGAATCTTCTTTATCATGCTAGGATTAACAGGAAAAAGCTAAAAATTTCAGAATTGCATCGTGCAATGTGGAGATATTACTGTTTGTGCATTTACAATATTCATTGATTTTTGCCATTGAAAAACATGTTTTTCATATACCAGAAATGTTTGAAGCTACTGACTGAATGAAAGGAGCTGGCATCTCACTCTCTTTGAATCTTCTTTATCATGCTAGGATTAGCAGGAAAAAGCAAAAAATTTCAGAATTGCACCTTGCAATGTGGAGATATTACTGTTTGTGCATTTACAATATTCATTGATTTTTGCCATTGAAAAACATGTTTTTCATATACCAGAAATGTTTGAAGCTACTGACTGAATGAAAGGAGCTGGCATCTCACTCTCTTTGAATCTTTCTTTATCATGCTAGGATTAACAGGAAAAAGCTAAAAATTTCAGAATTGCACCGTGCAATGTGGAGATATTACTGTTTGTGCATTTACAATATTCATTGATTTTTGCCATTGAAAAACATGTTTTTCATATACCAGAAATGTTTGAAGCTACTGACTGAATGAAAGGAGCTGGCATCTCACTCTCTTTGAATCTTCTTTATCATGCTAGGATTAGCAGGAAAAAGCAAAAAATTTCAGAATTGCACCTTGCAATGTGGAGATATTACTGTTTGTGCATTTACAATATTCATTGATTTTTGCCATTGAAAAACATGTTTTTCATATACCAGAAATGTTTGAAGCTACTGACTGAATGAAAGGAGCTGGCATCTCACTCTCTTTGAATCTTCTTTATCATGCTAGGATTAACAGGAAAAAGCAAAAAATTTCAGAATTGCACCTTGCAATGTGGAGATATTACTGTTTGTGCATTTACAATATTCATTGATTTTTGCCATTGAAAAACATGTTTTTCATATACCAGAAATGTTTGAAGCTACTGACTGAATGAAAGGAGCTGGCATCTCACTCTCTTTGAATCTTCTTTATCATGCTAGGATTAACAGGAAAAAGCTAAAAATTTCAGAATTGCACCGTGCAATGTGGAGATATTACTGTTTGTGCATTTACAATATTCATTGATTTTTGCCATTGAAAAACATGTTTTTCATATACCAGAAATGTTTGAAGCTACTGACTGAATGAAAGGAGCTGGCATCTCACTCTCTTTGAATCTTCTTTATCATGCTAGGATTAGCAGGAAAAAGCAAAAAATTTCAGAATTGCACCTTGCAATGTGGAGATATTACTGTTTGTGCATTTACAATATTCATTGATTTTTGCCATTGAAAAACATGTTTTTCATATACCAGAAATGTTTGAAGCTACTGACTGAATGAAAGGAGCTGGCATCTCACTCTCTTTGAATCTTCTTTATCATGCTAGGATTAACAGGAAAAAGCTAAAAATTTCAGAATTGCACCGTGCAATGTGGAGATATTACTGTTTGTGCATTTACAATATTCATTGATTTTTGCCATTGAAAAACATGTTTTTCATATACCAGAAATGTTTGAAGCTACTGACTGAATGAAAGGAGCTGGCATCTCACTCTCTTTGAATCTTCTTTATCATGCTAGGATTAGCAGGAAAAAGCAAAAAATTTCAGAATTGCACCTTGCAATGTGGAGATATTACTGTTTGTGCATTTACAATATTCATTGATTTTTGCCATTGAAAAACATGTTTTTCATATACCAGAAATGTTTGAAGCTACTGACTGAATGAAAGGAGCTGGCATCTCACTCTCTTTGAATCTTCTTTATCATGCTAGGATTAGCAGGAAAAAGCAAAAAATTTCAGAATTGCACCTTGCAATGTGGAGATATTACTGTTTGTGCATTTACAATATTCATTGATTTTTGCCATTGAAAAACATGTTTTTCATATACCAGAAATGTTTGAAGCTACTGACTGAATGAAAGGAGCTGGCATCTCACTCTCTTTGAATCTTCTTTATCATGCTAGGATTAACAGGAAAAAGCAAAAAATTTCAGAATTGCACCTTGCAATGTGGAGATATTACTGTTTGTGCATTTACAATATTCATTGATTTTTGCCATTGAAAAACATGTCTTTCATATACCAGAAATGTTTGAAGCTACTGACTGAATGAAAGGAGCTGGCATCTCACTCTCTTTGAATCTTCTTTATCATGCTAGGATTAACAGGAAAAAGCTAAAAATTTCAGAATTGCACCGTGCAATGTGGAGATATTACTGTTTGTGCATTTACAATATTCATTGATTTTTGCCATTGAAAAACATGTTTTTCATATACCAGAAATGTTTGAAGCTACTGACTGAATGAAAGGAGCTGGCATCTCACTCTCTTTGAATCTTCTTTATCATGCTAGGATTAGCAGGAAAAAGCAAAAAATTTCAGAATTGCACCTTGCAATGTGGAGATATTACTGTTTGTGCATTTACAATATTCATTGATTTTTGCCATTGAAAAACATGTTTTTCATATACCAGAAATGTTTGAAGCTACTGACTGAATGAAAGGAGCTGGCATCTCACTCTCTTTGAATCTTCTTTATCATGCTAGGATTAACAGGAAAAAGCTAAAAATTTCAGAATTGCACCGTGCAATGTGGAGATATTACTGTTTGTGCATTTACAATATTCATTGATTTTTGCCATTGAAAAACATGTTTTTCATATACCAGAAATGTTTGAAGCTTCTGACTGAATGAAAGGAGCTGGCATCTCACTCTCTTTGAATCTTCTTTATCATGCTAGGATTAGCAGGAAAAAGCAAAAAATTTCAGAATTGCACCTTGCAATGTGGAGATATTACTGTTTGTGCATTTACAATATTCATTGATTTTTGCCATTGAAAAACATGTTTTTCATATACCAGAAATGTTTGAAGCTACTGACTGAATGAAAGGAGCTGGCATCTCACTCTCTTTGAATCTTCTTTATCATGCTAGGATTAACAGGAAAAAGCTAAAAATTTCAGAATTGCACCGTGCAATGTGGAGATATTACTGTTTGTGCATTTACAATATTCATTGATTTTTGCCATTGAAAAACATGTTTTTCATATACCAGAAATGTTTGAAGCTACTGACTGAATGAAAGGAGCTGGCATCTCACTCTCTTTGAATCTTCTATATCATGCTAGGATTTGCAGGAAAAAGCAAAAAATTTCAGAATTGCACCTTGCAATGTGGAGATATTACTGTTTGTGCATTTACAATATTCATTGATTTTTGCCATTGAAAAACATGTTTTTCATATACCAGAAATGTTTGAAGCTACTGACTGAATGAAAGGAGCTGGCATCTCACTCTCTTTGAATCTTCTTTATCATGCTAGGATTAGCAGGAAAAAGCAAAAAATTTCAGAATTGCACCTTGCAATGTGGAGATATTACTGTTTGTGCATTTACAATATTCATTGATTTTTGCCATTGAAAAACATGTTTTTCATATACCAGAAATGTTTGAAGCTACTGACTGAATGAAAGGAGCTGGCATCTCACTCTCTTTGAATCTTCTTTATCATGCTAGGATTAGCAGGAAAAAGCAAAAAATTTCAGAATTGCACCTTGCAATGTGGAGATATTACTGTTTGTGCATTTACAATATTCATTGATTTTTGCCATTGAAAAACATGTTTTTCATATACCAGAAATGTTTGAAGCTACTGACTGAATGAAAGGAGCTGGCATCTCACTCTCTTTGAATCTTCTTTATCATGCTAGGATTAACAGGAAAAAGCAAAAAATTTCAGAATTGCACCTTGCAATGTGGAGATATTACTGTTTGTGCATTTACAATATTCATTGATTTTTGCCATTGAAAAACATGTTTTTCATATACCAGAAATGTTTGAAGCTACTGACTGAATGAAAGGAGCTGGCATCTCACTCTCTTTGAATCTTCTTTATCATGCTAGGATTAACAGGAAAAAGCTAAAAATTTCAGAATTGCACCGTGCAATGTGGAGATATTACTGTTTGTGCATTTACAATATTCATTGATTTTTGCCATTGAAAAACATGTTTTTCATATACCAGAAATGTTTGAAGCTACTGACTGAATGAAAGGAGCTGGCATCTCACTCTCTTTGAATCTTCTTTATCATGCTAGGATTAGCAGGAAAAAGCAAAAAATTTCAGAATTGCACCTTGCAATGTGGAGATATTACTGTTTGTGCATTTACAATATTCATTGATTTTTGCCATTGAAAAACATGTTTTTCATATACCAGAAATGTTTGAAGCTACTGACTGAATGAAAGGAGCTGGCATCTCACTCTCTTTGAATCTTCTTTATCATGCTAGGATTAACAGGAAAAAGCTAAAAATTTCAGAATTGCACCGTGCAATGTGGAGATATTACTGTTTGTGCATTTACAATATTCATTGATTTTTGCCATTGAAAAACATGTTTTTCATATACCAGAAATGTTTGAAGCTACTGACTGAATGAAAGGAGCTGGCATCTCACTCTCTTTGAATCTTCTTTATCATGCTAGGATTAGCAGGAAAAAGCAAAAAATTTCAGAATTGCACCTTGCAATGTGGAGATATTACTGTTTGTGCATTTACAATATTCATTGATTTTTGCCATTGAAAAACATGTTTTTCATATACCAGAAATGTTTGAAGCTACTGACTGAATGAAAGGAGCTGGCATCTCACTCTCTTTGAATCTTTCTTTATCATGCTAGGATTAACAGGAAAAAGCTAAAAATTTCAGAATTGCACCGTGCAATGTGGAGATATTACTGTTTGTGCATTTACAATATTCATTGATTTTTGCCATTGAAAAACATGTTTTTCATATACCAGAAATGTTTGAAGCTACTGACTGAATGAAAGGAGCTGGCATCTCACTCTCTTTGAATCTTCTTTATCATGCTAGGATTAGCAGGAAAAAGCAAAAAATTTCAGAATTGCACCTTGCAATGTGGAGATATTACTGTTTGTGCATTTACAATATTCATTGATTTTTGCCATTGAAAAACATGTTTTTCATATACCAGAAATGTTTGAAGCTACTGACTGAATGAAAGGAGCTGGCATCTCACTCTCTTTGAATCTTCTTTATCATGCTAGGATTAACAGGAAAAAGCAAAAAATTTCAGAATTGCACCTTGCAATGTGGAGATATTACTGTTTGTGCATTTACAATATTCATTGATTTTTGCCATTGAAAAACATGTTTTTCATATACCAGAAATGTTTGAAGCTACTGACTGAATGAAAGGAGCTGGCATCTCACTCTCTTTGAATCTTCTTTATCATGCTAGGATTAACAGGAAAAAGCTAAAAATTTCAGAATTGCACCGTGCAATGTGGAGATATTACTGTTTGTGCATTTACAATATTCATTGATTTTTGCCATTGAAAAACATGTTTTTCATATACCAGAAATGTTTGAAGCTACTGACTGAATGAAAGGAGCTGGCATCTCACTCTCTTTGAATCTTCTTTATCATGCTAGGATTAGCAGGAAAAAGCAAAAAATTTCAGAATTGCACCTTGCAATGTGGAGATATTACTGTTTGTGCATTTACAATATTCATTGATTTTTGCCATTGAAAAACATGTTTTTCATATACCAGAAATGTTTGAAGCTACTGACTGAATGAAAGGAGCTGGCATCTCACTCTCTTTGAATCTTCTTTATCATGCTAGGATTAACAGGAAAAAGCTAAAAATTTCAGAATTGCACCGTGCAATGTGGAGATATTACTGTTTGTGCATTTACAATATTCATTGATTTTTGCCATTGAAAAACATGTTTTTCATATACCAGAAATGTTTGAAGCTACTGACTGAATGAAAGGAGCTGGCATCTCACTCTCTTTGAATCTTCTTTATCATGCTAGGATTAGCAGGAAAAAGCAAAAAATTTCAGAATTGCACCTTGCAATGTGGAGATATTACTGTTTGTGCATTTACAATATTCATTGATTTTTGCCATTGAAAAACATGTTTTTCATATACCAGAAATGTTTGAAGCTACTGACTGAATGAAAGGAGCTGGCATCTCACTCTCTTTGAATCTTCTTTATCATGCTAGGATTAGCAGGAAAAAGCAAAAAATTTCAGAATTGCACCTTGCAATGTGGAGATATTACTGTTTGTGCATTTACAATATTCATTGATTTTTGCCATTGAAAAACATGTTTTTCATATACCAGAAATGTTTGAAGCTACTGACTGAATGAAAGGAGCTGGCATCTCACTCTCTTTGAATCTTCTTTATCATGCTAGGATTAACAGGAAAAAGCAAAAAATTTCAGAATTGCACCTTGCAATGTGGAGATATTACTGTTTGTGCATTTACAATATTCATTGATTTTTGCCATTGAAAAACATGTTTTTCATATACCAGAAATGTTTGAAGCTACTGACTGAATGAAAGGAGCTGGCATCTCACTCTCTTTGAATCTTCTTTATCATGCTAGGATTAACAGGAAAAAGCTAAAAATTTCAGAATTGCACCGTGCAATGTGGAGATATTACTGTTTGTGCATTTACAATATTCATTGATTTTTGCCATTGAAAAACATGTTTTTCATATACCAGAAATGTTTGAAGCTACTGACTGAATGAAAGGAGCTGGCATCTCACTCTCTTTGAATCTTCTTTATCATGCTAGGATTAGCAGGAAAAAGCAAAAAATTTCAGAATTGCACCTTGCAATGTGGAGATATTACTGTTTGTGCATTTACAATATTCATTGATTTTTGCCATTGAAAAACATGTTTTTCATATACCAGAAATGTTTGAAGCTACTGACTGAATGAAAGGAGCTGGCATCTCACTCTCTTTGAATCTTCTTTATCATGCTAGGATTAACAGGAAAAAGCTAAAAATTTCAGAATTGCACCGTGCAATGTGGAGATATTACTGTTTGTGCATTTACAATATTCATTGATTTTTGCCATTGAAAAACATGTTTTTCATATACCAGAAATGTTTGAAGCTTCTGACTGAATGAAAGGAGCTGGCATCTCACTCTCTTTGAATCTTCTTTATCATGCTAGGATTAGCAGGAAAAAGCAAAAAATTTCAGAATTGCACCTTGCAATGTGGAGATATTACTGTTTGTGCATTTACAATATTCATTGATTTTTGCCATTGAAAAACATGTTTTTCATATACCAGAAATGTTTGAAGCTACTGACTGAATGAAAGGAGCTGGCATCTCACTCTCTTTGAATCTTCTTTATCATGCTAGGATTAACAGGAAAAAGCTAAAAATTTCAGAATTGCACCGTGCAATGTGGAGATATTACTGTTTGTGCATTTACAATATTCATTGATTTTTGCCATTGAAAAACATGTTTTTCATATACCAGAAATGTTTGAAGCTACTGACTGAATGAAAGGAGCTGGCATCTCACTCTCTTTGAATCTTCTATATCATGCTAGGATTTGCAGGAAAAAGCAAAAAATTTCAGAATTGCACCTTGCAATGTGGAGATATTACTGTTTGTGCATTTACAATATTCATTGATTTTTGCCATTGAAAAACATGTTTTTCATATACCAGAAATGTTTGAAGCTACTGACTGAATGAAAGGAGCTGGCATCTCACTCTCTTTGAATCTTCTTTATCATGCTAGGATTAACAGGAAAAAGCAAAAAATTTCAGAATTGCACCTTGCAATGTGGAGATATTACTGTTTGTGCATTTACAATATTCATTGATTTTTGCCATTGAAAAACATGTTTTTCATATACCAGAAATGTTTGAAGCTACTGACTGAATGAAAGGAGCTGGCATCTCACTCTCTTTGAATCTTCTTTATCATGCTAGGATTAACAGGAAAAAGCTAAAAATTTCAGAATTGCACCGTGCAATGTGGAGATATTACTGTTTGTGCATTTACAATATTCATTGATTTTTGCCATTGAAAAACATGTTTTTCATATACCAGAAATGTTTGGAGCTACTGACTGAATGAAAGGAGCTGGCATCTCACTCTCTTTGAATCTTCTTTATCATGCTAGGATTAACAGGAAAAAGCAAAAAATTTCAGAATTGCACCTTGCAATGTGGAGATATTACTGTTTGTGCATTTACAATATTCATTGATTTTTGCCATTGAAAAACATGTTTTTCATATACCAGAAATGTTTGAAGCTACTGACTGAATGAAAGGAGCTGGCATCTCAATCTCTTTGAATCTTCTTTATCATGCTAGGATTAGCAGGAAAAAGCAAAAAATTTCAGAATTGCACCTTGCAATGTGGAGATATTACTGTTTGTGCATTTACAATATTCATTGATTTTTGCCATTGAAAAACATGTTTTTCATATACCAGAAATGTTTGAAGCTACTGACTGAATGAAAGGAGCTGGCATCTCACTCTCTTTGAATCTTCTTTATCATGCTAGGATTAACAGGAAAAAGCTAAAAATTTCAGAATTGCACCGTGCAATGTGGAGATATTACTGTTTGTGCATTTACAATATTCATTGATTTTTGCCATTGAAAAACATGTTTTTCATATACCAGAAATGTTTGAAGCTACTGACTGAATGAAAGGAGCTGGCATCTCACTCTCTTTGAATCTTCTTTATCATGCTAGGATTAGCAGGAAAAAGCAAAAAATTTCAGAATTGCACCTTGCAATGTGGAGATATTACTGTTTGTGCATTTACAATATTCATTGATTTTTGCCATTGAAAAACATGTTTTTCATATACCAGAAATGTTTGAAGCTACTGACTGAATGAAAGGAGCTGGCATCTCACTCTCTTTGAATCTTCTTTATCATGCTAGGATTAACAGGAAAAAGCAAAAAATTTCAGAATTGCACCTTGCAATGTGGAGATATTACTGTTTGTGCATTTACAATATTCATTGATTTTTGCCATTGAAAAACATGTTTTTCATATACCAGAAATGTTTGAAGCTACTGACTGAATGAAAGGAGCTGGCATCTCACTCTCTTTGAATCTTCTTTATCATGCTAGGATTAACAGGAAAAAGCTAAAAATTTCAGAATTGCACCGTGCAATGTGGAGATATTACTGTTTGTGCATTTACAATATTCATTGATTTTTGCCATTGAAAAACATGTTTTTCATATACCAGAAATGTTTGAAGCTAATGACTGAATGAAAGGAGCTGGCATCTCACTCTCTTTGAATCTTCTTTATCATGATAGGATTAACAGGAAAAAGCTAAAAATTTCAGAATTGCACCGTGCAATGTGGAGATATTACTGTTTGTGCATTTACAATATTCATTGATTTTTGCCATTGAAAAACATGTTTTTCATATACCAGAAATGTTTGAAGCTACTGACTGAATGAAAGGAGCTGGCATCTCACTCTCTTTGAATCTTCTTTATCATGCTAGGATTAGCAGGAAAAAGCAAAAAATTTCAGAATTTCACCTTGCAATGTGGAGATATTACTGTTTGTGCATTTACAATATTCATTGATTTTTGCCATTGAAAAACATGTTTTTCATATACCAGAAATGTTTGAAGCTACTGACTGAATGAAAGGAGCTGGCATCTCACTCTCTTTGAATCTTCTTTATCATGCTAGGATTAACAGGAAAAAGCTAAAAATTTCAGAATTGCACCGTGCAATGTGGAGATATTACTGTTTGTGCATTTACAATATTCATTGATTTTTGCCATTGAAAAACATGTTTTTCATATACCAGAAATGTTTGAAGCTACTGACTGAATGAAAGGAGCTGGCATCTCACTCTCTTTGAATCTTCTTTATCATGCTAGGATTAGCAGGAAAAAGCAAAAAATTTCAGAATTGCACCTTGCAATGTGGAGATATTACTGTTTGTGCATTTACAATATTCATTGATTTTTGCCATTGAAAAACATGTTTTTCATATACCAGAAATGTTTGAAGCTACTGACTGAATGAAAGGAGCTGGCATCTCACTCTCTTTGAATCTTCTTTATCATGCTAGGATTAACAGGAAAAAGCAAAAAATTTCAGAATTGCACCTTGCAATGTGGAGATATTACTGTTTGTGCATTTACAATATTCATTGATTTTTGCCATTGAAAAACATGTTTTTCATATACCAGAAATGTTTGAAGCTACTGACTGAATGAAAGGAGCTGGCATCTCACTCTCTTTGAATCTTCTTTATCATGCTAGGATTAACAGGAAAAAGCTAAAAATTTCAGAATTGCACCGTGCAATGTGGAGATATTACTGTTTGTGCATTTACAATATTCATTGATTTTTGCCATTGAAAAACATGTTTTTCATATACCAGAAATGTTTGAAGCTACTGACTGAATGAAAGGAGCTGGCATCTCACTCTCTTTGAATCTTCTTTATCATGCTAGGATTAGCAGGAAAAAGCAAAAAATTTCAGAATTGCACCTTGCAATGTAGAGATATTACTGTTTGTGCATTTACAATATTCATTGATTTTTGCCATTGAAAAACATGTTTTTCATATACCAGAAATGTTTGAAGCTACTGACTGAATGAAAGGAGCTGGCATCTCACTCTCTTTGAATCTTCTTTATCATGCTAGGATTAACAGGAAAAAGCTAAAAATTTCAGAATTGCACCGTGCAATGTGGAGATATTACTGTTTGTGCATTTACAATATTCATTGATTTTTGCCATTGAAAAACATGTTTTTCATATACCAGAAATGTTTGAAGCTACTGACTGAATGAAAGGAGCTGGCATCTCACTCTCTTTGAATCTTCTTTATCATGCTAGGATTAGCAGGAAAAAGCAAAAAATTTCAGAATTGCACCTTGCAATGTGGAGATATTACTGTTTGTGCATTTACAATATTCATTGATTTTTGCCATTGAAAAACATGTTTTTCATATACCAGAAATGTTTGAAGCTACTGACTGAATGAAAGGAGCTGGCATCTCACTCTCTTTGAATCTTCTTTATCATGCTAGGATTAACAGGAAAAAGCAAAAAATTTCAGAATTGCACCTTGCAATGTGGAGATATTACTGTTTGTGCATTTACAATATTCATTGATTTTTGCCATTGAAAAACATGTTTTTCATATACCAGAAATGTTTGAAGCTACTGACTGAATGAAAGGAGCTGGCATCTCACTCTCTTTGAATCTTCTTTATCATGCTAGGATTCACAGGAAAAAGCTAAAAATTTCAGAATTGCACCGTGCAATGTGGAGATATTACTGTTTGTGCATTTACAATATTCATTGATTTTTGCCATTGAAAAACATGTTTTTCATATACCAGAAATGTTTGAAGCTACTGACTGAATGAAAGGAGCTGGCATCTCACTCTCTTTGAATCTTCTTTATCATGCTAGGATTAGCAGGAAAAAGCAAAAAATTTCAGAATTGCACCTTGCAATGTGGAGATATTACTGTTTGTGCATTTACAATATTCATTGATTTTTGCCATTGAAAAACATGTTTTTCATATACCAGAAATGTTTGAAGCTACTGACTGAATGAAAGGAGCTGGCATCTCACTCTCTTTGAATCTTCTTTATCATGCTAGGATTAACAGGAAAAAGCTAAAAATTTCAGAATTGCACCGTGCAATGTGGAGATATTACTGTTTGTGCATTTACAATATTCATTGGTTTTTGCCATTGAAAAACATGTTTTTCATATACCAGAAATGTTTGAAGCTACTGACTGAATGAAAGGAGCTGGCATCTCACTCTCTTTGAATCTTCTTTATCATGCTAGGATTAGCAGGAAAAAGCAAAAAATTTCAGAATTGCACCTTGCAATGTGGAGATATTACTGTTTGTGCATTTAAAATATTCATTGATTTTTGCCATTGAAAAACATGTTTTTCATATACCAGAAATGTTTGAAGCTACTGACTGAATGAAAGGAGCTGGCATCTCACTCTCTTTGAATCTTCTTTATCATGCTAGGATTAACAGGAAAAAGCAAAAAATTTCAGAATTGCACCTTGCAATGTGGAGATATTACTGTTTGTGCATTTACAATATTCATTGATTTTTGCCATTGAAAAACATGTTTTTCATATACCAGAAATGTTTGAAGCTACTGACTGAATGAAAGGAGCTGGCATCTCACTCTCTTTGAATCTTCTTTATCATGCTAGGATTAACAGGAAAAAGCTAAAAATTTCAGAATTGCACCGTGCAATGTGGAGATATTACTGTTTGTGCATTTACAATATTCATTGATTTTTGCCATTGAAAAACATGTTTTTCATATACCAGAAATGTTTGAAGCTACTGACTGAATGAAAGGAGCTGGCATCTCACTCTCTTTGAATCTTCTTTATCATGCTAGGATTAGCAGGAAAAAGCAAAAAATTTCAGAATTGCACCTTGCAATGTGGAGATATTACTGTTTGTGCATTTACAATATTCATTGATTTTTGCCATTGAAAAACATGTTTTTCATATACCAGAAATGTTTGAAGCTACTGACTGAATGAAAGGAGCTGGCATCTCACTCTCTTTGAATCTTCTTTATCATGCTAGGATTAGCAGGAAAAAGCAAAAAATTTCAGAATTGCACCTTGCAATGTGGAGATATTACTGTTTGTGCATTTACAATATTCATTGATTTTTGCCATTGAAAAACATGTTTTTCATATACCAGAAATGTTTGAAGCTACTGACTGAATGAAAGGAGCTGGCATCTCACTCTCTTTGAATCTTCTTTATCATGCTAGGATTAACAGGAAAAAGCTAAAAATTTCAGAATTGCACCGTGCAATGTGGAGATATTACTGTTTGTGCATTTACAATATTCATTGATTTTTGCCATTGAAAAACATGTTTTTCATATACCAGAAATGTTTGAAGCTACTGACTGAATGAAAGGAGCTGGCATCTCACTCTCTTTGAATCTTCTTTATCATGCTAGGATTAGCAGGAAAAAGCAAAAAATTTCAGAATTGCACCTTGCAATGTGGAGATATTACTGTTTGTGCATTTACAATATTCATTGATTTTTGCCATTGAAAAACATGTTTTTCATATACCAGAAATGTTTGAAGCTACTGACTGAATGAAAGGAGCTGGCATCTCACTCTCTTTGAATCTTCTTTATCATGCTAGGATTAACAGGAAAAAGCAAAAAATTTCAGAATTGCACCTTGCAATGTGGAGATATTACTGTTTGTGCATTTACAATATTCATTGATTTTTGCCATTGAAAAACATGTTTTTCATATACCAGAAATGTTTGAAGCTACTGACTGAATGAAAGGAGCTGGCATCTCACTCTCTTTGAATCTTCTTTATCATGCTAGGATTAACAGGAAAAAGCTAAAAATTTCAGAATTGCACCGTGCAATGTGGAGATATTACTGTTTGTGCATTTACAATATTCATTGATTTTTGCCATTGAAAAACATGTTTTTCATATACCAGAAATGTTTGAAGCTACTGACTGAATGAAAGGAGCTGGCATCTCACTCTCTTTGAATCTTCTTTATCATGCTAGGATTAGCAGGAAAAAGCAAAAAATTTCAGAATTGCACCTTGCAATGTGGAGATATTACTGTTTGTGCATTTACAATATTCATTGATTTTTGCCATTGAAAAACATGTTTTTCATATACCAGAAATGTTTGAAGCTACTGACTGAATGAAAGGAGCTGGCATCTCACTCTCTTTGAATCTTCTTTATCATGCTAGGATTAACAGGAAAAAGCTAAAAATTTCAGAATTGCACCGTGCAATGTGGAGATATTACTGTTTGTGCATTTACAATATTCATTGATTTTTGCCATTGAAAAACATGTTTTTCATATACCAGAAATGTTTGAAGCTACTGACTGAATGAAAGGAGCTGGCATCTCACTCTCTTTGAATCTTCTTTATCATGCTAAGATTAACAGGAAAAAGCTAAAAATTTCAGAATTGCACCGTGCAATGTGGAGATATTACTGTTTGTGCATTTACAATATTCATTGATTTTTGCCTTTGAAAAACATCATGTTATTCATATACCAGAAATGATTGAGGCTACTGACTGAATGAAAGGAGCTGGCATCTCACTCTCTTTGAATCTTCTTTATCATGCTAAGAGGAGCAGGAAAAAGCAAAAAATTTCAGAATTGCACCTTGCAATGCGGAGAAATTACTGTTTGTGCATTTACAATATTCATTGATTTTTGCCATTGAAAAACGTCCAGAAATGATTGAAGCTACTGACTGAATGAAAGGAGCTGGCATCTCACTCTCTTTGAATCTTCTTTATCATGCTAAGAGGAGCAGGAAAAAGCAAAAAATTTCAGAATTGCACCTTGCAATGCGGAGAAATTACTGTTTGTGCATTTACAATATTCATTGATTTTTGCCATTGAAAAACGTCCAGAAATGATTGAAGCTACTGACTGAATGAAAGGAGCTCTCATCTCACTCTCTTTGAATCTTCTTTATCATGCTAAGAGGAGCAGGAAAAAGCAAAAAATTTCAGAATTGCACCTTGCAATGTGGAGATATTACTGTTTGTGCATTTACAATATTCATTGATTTTTGCCATTGAAAAACATGTTTTTCATATACCAGAAATGTTTGAAGCTACTGACTGAATGAAAGGAGCTGGCATCTCACTCTCTTTGAATCTTCTTTATCATGCTAGGATTAACAGGAAAAAGCTAAAAATTTCAGAATTGCACCGTGCAATGTGGAGATATTACTGTTTGTGCATTTACAATATTCATTGATTTTTGCCATTGAAAAACATGTTTTTCATATACCAGAAATGTTTGAAGCTACTGACTGAATGAAAGGAGCTGGCATCTCACTCTCTTTGAATCTTCTTTATCATGCTAGGATTAGCAGGAAAAAGCAAAAAATTTCAGAATTGCACCTTGCAATGTGGAGATATTACTGTTTGTGCATTTACAATATTCATTGATTTTTGCCATTGAAAAACATGTTTTTCATATACCAGAAATGTTTGAAGCTACTGACTGAATGAAAGGAGCTGGCATCTCACTCTCTTTGAATCTTCTTTATCATGCTAGGATTAACAGGAAAAAGCAAAAAATTTCAGAATTGCACCTTGCAATGTGGAGATATTACTGTTTGTGCATTTACAATATTCATTGATTTTTGCCATTGAAAAACATGTTTTTCATATACCAGAAATGTTTGAAGCTACTGACTGAATGAAAGGAGCTGGCATCTCACTCTCTTTGAATCTTCTTTATCATGCTAGGATTAACAGGAAAAAGCTAAAAATTTCAGAATTGCACCGTGCAATGTGGAGATATTACTGTTTGTGCATTTACAATATTCATTGATTTTTGCCATTGAAAAACATGTTTTTCATATACCAGAAATGTTTGAAGCTACTGACTGAATGAAAGGAGCTGGCATCTCACTCTCTTTGAATCTTCTTTATCATGCTAGGATTAGCAGGAAAAAGCAAAAAATTTCAGAATTGCACCTTGCAATGTGGAGATATTACTGTTTGTGCATTTACAATATTCATTGATTTTTGCCATTGAAAAACATGTTTTTCATATACCAGAAATGTTTGAAGCTACTGACTGAATGAAAGGAGCTGGCATCTCACTCTCTTTGAATCTTCTTTATCATGCTAGGATTAACAGGAAAAAGCTAAAAATTTCAGAATTGCACCGTGCAATGTGGAGATATTACTGTTTGTGCATTTACAATATTCATTGATTTTTGCCATTGAAAAACATGTTTTTCATATACCAGAAATGTTTGAAGCTACTGACTGAATGAAAGGAGCTGGCATCTCACTCTCTTTGAATCTTCTTTATCATGCTAAGATTAACAGGAAAAAGCTAAAAATTTCAGAATTGCACCGTGCAATGTGGAGATATTACTGTTTGTGCATTTACAATATTCATTGATTTTTGCCATTGAAAAACATCATGTTATTCATATACCAGAAATGATTGAGGCTACTGACTGAATGAAAGGAGCTGGCATCTCACTCTCTTTGAATCTTCTTTATCATGCTAAGAGGAGCAGGAAAAAGCAAAAAATTTCAGAATTGCACCTTGCAATGCGGAGAAATTACTGTTTGTGCATTTACAATATTCATTGATTTTTGCCATTGAAAAACGTCCAGAAATGATTAAAGCTACTGACTGAATGAAAGGAGCTGGCATCTCACTCTCTTTGAATCTTCTTTATCATGCTAAGAGGAGCAGGAAAAAGCAAAAAATTTCAGAATTGCACCTTGCAATGCGGAGAAATTACTGTTTGTGCATTTAGAATATTCATTGATTTTTGCCATTGAAAAAC
This sequence comes from Phyllobates terribilis, assembly GCF_046119375.1. Taxonomy (NCBI): domain Eukaryota; kingdom Metazoa; phylum Chordata; class Amphibia; order Anura; family Dendrobatidae; genus Phyllobates; species Phyllobates terribilis. The sequence goes on from NW_027364563.1 coordinate 18,663, forward strand.
GTCCAGAAATGATTGAAGCTACTGACTGAATGAAAGGAGCTCTCATCTCACTCTCTTTGAATCTTCTTTATCATGCTAAGAGGAGCAGGAAAAAGCAAAAAATTTCAGAATTGCACCTTGCAATGTGGAGATATTACTGTTTGTGCATTTACAATATTCATTGATTTTTGCCATTGAAAAACATGTTTTTCATATACCAGAAATGTTTGAAGCTACTGACTGAATGAAAGGAGCTGGCATCTCACTCTCTTTGAATCTTCTTTATCATGCTAGGATTAACAGGAAAAAGCTAAAAATTTCAGAATTGCACCGTGCAATGTGGAGATATTACTGTTTGTGCATTTACAATATTCATTGATTTTTGCCATTGAAAAACATGTTTTTCATATACCAGAAATGTTTGAAGCTACTGACTGAATGAAAGGAGCTGGCATCTCACTCTCTTTGAATCTTCTTTATCATGCTAGGATTAGCAGGAAAAAGCAAAAAATTTCAGAATTGCACCTTGCAATGTGGAGATATTACTGTTTGTGCATTTACAATATTCATTGATTTTTGCCATTGAAAAACATGTTTTTCATATACCAGAAATGTTTGAAGCTACTGACTGAATGAAAGGAGCTGGCATCTCACTCTCTTTGAATCTTCTTTATCATGCTAGGATTAACAGGAAAAAGCAAAAAATTTCAGAATTGCACCTTGCAATGTGGAGATATTACTGTTTGTGCATTTACAATATTCATTGATTTTTGCCATTGAAAAACATGTTTTTCATATACCAGAAATGTTTGAAGCTACTGACTGAATGAAAGGAGCTGGCATCTCACTCTCTTTGAATCTTCTTTATCATGCTAGGATTAACAGGAAAAAGCTAAAAATTTCAGAATTGCACCGTGCAATGTGGAGATATTACTGTTTGTGCATTTACAATATTCATTGATTTTTGCCATTGAAAAACATGTTTTTCATATACCAGAAATGTTTGAAGCTACTGACTGAATGAAAGGAGCTGGCATCTCACTCTCTTTGAATCTTCTTTATCATGCTAGGATTAGCAGGAAAAAGCAAAAAATTTCAGAATTGCACCTTGCAATGTGGAGATATTACTGTTTGTGCATTTACAATATTCATTGATTTTTGCCATTGAAAAACATGTTTTTCATATACCAGAAATGTTTGAAGCTACTGACTGAATGAAAGGAGCTGGCATCTCACTCTCTTTGAATCTTCTTTATCATGCTAGGATTAACAGGAAAAAGCTAAAAATTTCAGAATTGCACCGTGCAATGTGGAGATATTACTGTTTGTGCATTTACAATATTCATTGATTTTTGCCATTGAAAAACATGTTTTTCATATACCAGAAATGTTTGAAGCTACTGACTGAATGAAAGGAGCTGGCATCTCACTCTCTTTGAATCTTCTTTATCATGCTAGGATTAGCAGGAAAAAGCAAAAAATTTCAGAATTGCACCTTGCAATGTGGAGATATTACTGTTTGTGCATTTACAATATTCATTGATTTTTGCCATTGAAAAACATGTTTTTCATATACCAGAAATGTTTGAAGCTACTGACTGAATGAAAGGAGCTGGCATCTCACTCTCTTTGAATCTTCTTTATCATGCTAGGATTAACAGGAAAAAGCAAAAAATTTCAGAATTGCACCTTGCAATGTGGAGATATTACTGTTTGTGCATTTACAATATTCATTGATTTTTGCCATTGAAAAACATGTTTTTCATATACCAGAAATGTTTGAAGCTACTGACTGAATGAAAGGAGCTGGCATCTCACTCTCTTTGAATCTTCTTTATCATGCTAGGATTAACAGGAAAAAGCTAAAAATTTCAGAATTGCACCGTGCAATGTGGAGATATTACTGTTTGTGCATTTACAATATTCATTGATTTTTGCCATTGAAAAACATGTTTTTCATATACCAGAAATGTTTGAAGCTACTGACTGAATGAAAGGAGCTGGCATCTCACTCTCTTTGAATCTTCTTTATCATGCTAGGATTAGCAGGAAAAAGCAAAAAAATTCAGAATTGCACCTTGCAATGTGGAGATATTACTGTTTGTGCATTTACAATATTCATTGATTTTTGCCATTGAAAAACATGTTTTTCATATACCAGAAATGTTTGAAGCTACTGACTGAATGAAAGGAGCTGGCATCTCACTCTCTTTGAATCTTCTTTATCATGCTAGGATTAGCAGGAAAAAGCAAAAAATTTCAGAATTGCACCTTGCAATGTGGAGATATTACTGTTTGTGCATTTACAATATTCATTGATTTTTGCCATTGAAAAACATGTTTTTCATATACCAGAAATGTTTGAAGCTACTGACTGAATGAAAGGAGCTGGCATCTCACTCTCTTTGAATCTTCTTTATCATGCTAGGATTAACAGGAAAAAGCTAAAAATTTCAGAATTGCACCGTGCAATGTGGAGATATTACTGTTTGTGCATTTACAATATTCATTGATTTTTGCCATTGAAAAACATGTTTTTCATATACCAGAAATGTTTGAAGCTACTGACTGAATGAAAGGAGCTGGCATCTCACTCTCTTTGAATCTTCTTTATCATGCTAGGATTAGCAGGAAAAAGCAAAAAATTTCAGAATTGCACCTTGCAATGTGGAGATATTACTGTTTGTGCATTTACAATATTCATTGATTTTTGCCATTGAAAAACATGTTTTTCATATACCAGAAATGTTTGAAGCTACTGACTGAATGAAAGGAGCTGGCATCTCACTCTCTTTGAATCTTCTTTATCATGCTAGGATTAACAGGAAAAAGCAAAAAATTTCAGAATTGCACCTTGCAATGTGGAGATATTACTGTTTGTGCATTTACAATATTCATTGATTTTTGCCATTGAAAAACATGTTTTTCATATACCAGAAATGTTTGAAGCTACTGACTGAATGAAAGGAGCTGGCATCTCACTCTCTTTGAATCTTCTTTATCATGCTAGGATTAACAGGAAAAAGCTAAAAATTTCAGAATTGCACCGTGCAATGTGGAGATATTACTGTTTGTGCATTTACAATATTCATTGATTTTTGCCATTGAAAAACATGTTTTTCATATACCAGAAATGTTTGAAGCTACTGACTGAATGAAAGGAGCTGGCATCTCACTCTCTTTGAATCTTCTTTATCATGCTAGGATTAGCAGGAAAAAGCAAAAAATTTCAGAATTGCACCTTGCAATGTGGAGATATTACTGTTTGTGCATTTACAATATTCATTGATTTTTGCCATTGAAAAACATGTTTTTCATATACCAGAAATGTTTGAAGCTACTGACTGAATGAAAGGAGCTGGCATCTCACTCTCTTTGAATCTTCTTTATCATGCTAGGATTAACAGGAAAAAGCTAAAAATTTCAGAATTGCACCGTGCAATGTGGAGATATTACTGTTTGTGCATTTACAATATTCATTGATTTTTGCCATTGAAAAACATGTTTTTCATATACCAGAAATGTTTGAAGCTACTGACTGAATGAAAGGAGCTGCCATCTCACTCTCTTTGAATCTTCTTTATCATGCTAGGATTAACAGGAAAAAGCTAAAAATTTCAGAATTGCACCGTGCAATGTGGAGATATTACTGTTTGTGCATTTACAATATTCATTGATTTTTGCCATTGAAAAACATCATGTTATTCATATACCAGAAATGATTGAAGCTACTGACTGAATGAAAGGAGCTGGCATCTCACTCTCTTTGAATCTTCTTTATCATGCTAAGAGGAGCAGGAAAAAGCAAAAAATTTCAGAATTGCACCTTGCAATGCGGAGAAATTACTGTTTGTGCATTTACAATATTCATTGATTTTTGCCATTGAAAAACGTCCAGAAATGATTGAAGCTACTGACTGAATGAAAGGAGCTGGCATCTCACTCTCTTTGAATCTTCTTTATCATGCTAAGAGGAGCAGGAAAAAGCAAAAAATTTCAGAATTGCACCTTGCAATGCGGAGAAATTACTGTTTGTGCATTTACAATATTCATTGATTTTTGCCATTGAAAAACGTCCAGAAATGATTGAAGCTACTGACTGAATGAAAGGAGCTCTCATCTCACTCTCTTTGAATCTTCTTTATCATGCTAAGAGGAGCAGGAAAAAGCAAAAAATTTCAGAATTGCACCTTGCAATGCGGAGAAATTACTGTTTGTGCATTTACAATATTCATTGATTTTTGCCATTGAAAAACATCATGTTATTCATATACCAGAAATGTTTGAAGCTACTGACTGAATGAAAGGAGCTGGCATCTCACTCTCTTTGAATCTTCTTTATCATGCTAAGAGGAGCAGGAAAAAGCAAAAAATTTCAGAATTGCACCTTCAATGCGGAGAAATTACTGTTTGTGCATTTACAATATTCATTGATTTTTGCCATTGAAAAACGTCCAGAAATGATTGAAGCTACTGATTGAATGAAAGGAGCTGGCATCTCACTCTCTTTGAATCTTCTTTATCATGCTAAGAGGAGCAGGAAAAAGCAAAAAATTTCAGAATTGCACCTTGCAATGCGGAGAAATTACTGTTTGTGCATTTACAATATTCATTGATTTTTGCCATTGAAAAACATCATGTTATTCATATACCAGAAATGTTTGAAGCTACTGACTGAATGAAAGGAGCTGGCATCTCACTCTCTTTGAATCTTCTTTATCATACTAAGAGGAGCAGGAAAAAGCAAAAAATTTCAGAATTGCACCTTGCAATGCGGAGAAATTACTGTTTGTGCATTTACAATATTCATTGATTTTTGCCATTGAAAAACGTCCAGAAATGATTGAAGCTACTGACTGAATGAAAGGAGCTGGCATCTCACTCTCTTTGAATCTTCTTTATCATGCTAAGAGGAGCAGGAAAAAGCAAAAAATTTCAGAATTGCACCTTGCAATGCGGAGAAATTACTGTTTGTGCATTTACAATATTCATTGATTTTTGCCGCCATTGAAAAACATCATGTTATTCATATACCAGAAATGTTTGAAGCTACTGACTGAATGAAAGGAGCTGGCATCTCACTCTCTTTGAATCTTCTTTATCATGCTAAGAGGAGCAGGAAAAGCAAAAAATTTCAGAATTGCACCTTGCAATGCGAAGAAATTACTGTTTGTGCATTTACAATATTCATTGATTTTTGCCATTGAAAAACATCATGTTATTCATATACCAGAAATGTTTGATGCTACTGACTGAATGAAAGGAGCTGGCATCTCACTCTCTTTGAATCTTCTTTATCATGCTAAGAGGAGCAGGAAAAAGCAAAAAATTTCAGAATTGCACCTTGCAATGCGGAGAAATTACTGTTTGTGCATTTACAATATTCATTGATTTTTGCCATTGAAAAACGTCCAGAAATGATTGAAGCTACTGACTGAATGAAAGGAGCTGGCATCTCACTCTCTTTGAATCTTCTTTATCATGCTAGGATTAACAGGAAAAAGCTAAAAATTTCAGAATTGCACCGTGCAATGTGGAGATATTACTGTTTGTGCATTTACAATATTCATTGATTTTTGCCATTGAAAAACATGTTTTTCATATACCAGAAATGTTTGAAGCTACTGACTGAATGAAAGGAGCTGGCATCTCACTCTCTTTGAATCTTCTTTATCATGCTAGGATTAGCAGGAAAAAGCAAAAAATTTCAGAATTGCACCTTGCAATGTGGAGATATTACTGTTTGTGCATTTACAATATTCATTGATTTTTGCCATTGAAAAACATGTTTTTCATATACCAGAAATGTTTGAAGCTACTGACTGAATGAAAGGAGCTGGCATCTCACTCTCTTTGAATCTTCTTTATCATGCTAGGATTAACAGGAAAAAGCAAAAAATTTCAGAATTGCACCTTGCAATGTGGAGATATTACTGTTTGTGCATTTACAATATTCATTGATTTTTGCCATTGAAAAACATGTTTTTCATATACCAGAAATGTTTGAAGCTACTGACTGAATGAAAGGAGCTGGCATCTCACTCTCTTTGAATCTTCTTTATCATGCTAGGATTAACAGGAAAAAGCTAAAAATTTCAGAATTGCACCGTGCAATGTGGAGATATTACTGTTTGTGCATTTACAATATTCATTGATTTTTGCCATTGAAAAACATGTTTTTCATATACCAGAAATGTTTGAAGCTAATGACTGAATGAAAGGAGCTGGCATCTCATTCTCTTTGAATCTTCTTTATCATGCTAGGATTAACAGGAAAAAGCTAAAAATTTCAGAATTGCACCGTGCAATGTGGAGATATTACTGTTTGTGCATTTACAATATTCAATGATTTTTGACATTGAAAAACATGTTTTTCATATACCAGAAATGTTTGAAGCTACTGACTGAATGAAAGGAGCTGGCATCTCACTCTCTTTGAATCTTCTTTATCATGCTAGGATTAGCAGGAAAAAGCAAAAAATTTCAGAATTGCACCTTGCAATGTGGAGATATTACTGTTTGTGCATTTACAATATTCATTGATTTTTGCCATTGAAAAACGTGTTTTTCATATACCAGAAATGTTTGAAGCTACTGACTGAATGAAAGGAGCTGGCATCTCACTCTCTTTGAATCTTCTTTATCATGCTAGGATTAACAGGAAAAAGCTAAAAATTTCAGAATTGCACCGTGCAATGTGGAGATATTACTGTTTGTGCATTTACAATATTCATTGATTTTTGCCATTGAAAAACATGTTTTTCATATACCAGAAATGTTTGAAGCTACTGACTGAATGAAAGGAGCTGGCATCTCACTCTCTTTGAATCTTCTTTATCATGCTAGGATTAGCAGGAAAAAGCAAAAAATTTCAGAATTGCACCTTGCAATGTGGAGATATTACTGTTTGTGCATTTACAATATTCATTGATTTTTGCCATTGAAAAACATGTTTTTCATATACCAGAAATGTTTGAAGCTACTGACTGAATGAAAGGAGCTGGCATCTCACTCTCTTTGAATCTTCTTTATCATGCTAGGATTAACAGGAAAAAGCAAAAAATTTCAGAATTGCACCTTGCAATGTGGAGATATTACTGTTTGTGCATTTACAATATTCATTGATTTTTGCCATTGAAAAACATGTTTTTCATATACCAGAAATGTTTGAAGCTACTGACTGAATGAAAGGAGCTGGCATCTCACTCTCTTTGAATCTTTATCATGCTAGGATTAACAGGAAAAAGCTAAACATTTCAGAATTGCACCGTGCAATGTGGAGATATTACTGTTTGTGCATTTACAATATTCATTGATTTTTGCCATTGAAAAACATGTTTTTCATATACCAGAAATGTTTGAAGCTACTGACTGAATGAAAGGAGCTGGCATCTCACTCTCTTTGAATCTTCTTTATCATGCTAGGATTAGCAGGAAAAAGCAAAAAATTTCAGAATTGCACCTTGCAATGTGGAGATATTACTGTTTGTGCATTTACAATATTCATTGATTTTTGCCATTGAAAAACATGTTTTTCATATACCAGAAATGTTTGAAGCTACTGACTGAATGAAAGGAGCTGGCATCTCACTCTCTTTGAATCTTCTTTATCATGCTAGGATTAACAGGAAAAAGCAAAAAATTTCAGAATTGCACCTTGCAATGTGGAGATATTACTGTTTGTGCATTTACAATATTCATTGATTTTTGCCATTGAAAAACATGTTTTTCATATACCAGAAATGTTTGAAGCTACTGACTGAATGAAAGGAGCTGGCATCTCACTCTCTTTGAATCTTCTTTATCATGCTAGGATTAACAGGAAAAAGCTAAAAATTTCAGAATTGCACCGTGCAATGTGGAGATATTACTGTTTGTGCATTTACAATATTCATTGATTTTTGCCATTGAAAAACATGTTTTTCATATACCAGAAATGTTTGAAGCTAATGACTGAATGAAAGGAGCTGGCATATCACTCTCTTTGAATCTTCTTTATCATGCTAGGATTAGCAGGAAAAAGCAAAAAATTTCAGAATTGCACCTTGCAATGTGGAGATATTACTGTTTGTGCATTTACAATATTCATTGATTTTTGCCATTGAAAAACATGTTTTTCATATACCAGAAATGTTTGAAGCTACTGACTGAATGAAAGGAGCTGGCATCTCACTCTCTTTGAATCTTCTTTATCATGCTAGGATTAACAGGAAAAAGCTAAAAATTTCAGAATTGCACCGTGCAATGTGGAGATATTACTGTTTGTGCATTTACAATATTCATTGATTTTTGCCATTGAAAAACATGTTTTTCATATACCAGAAATGTTTGAAGCTACTGACTGAATGAAAGGAGCTGGCATCTCACTCTCTTTGAATCTTCTTTATCATGCTAGGATTAGCAGGAAAAAGCAAAAAATTTCAGAATTGCACCTTGCAATGTGGAGATATTACTGTTTGTGCATTTACAATATTCATTGATTTTTGCCATTGAAAAACATGTTTTTCATATACCAGAAATGTTTGAAGCTACTGACTGAATGAAAGGAGCTGGCATCTCACTCTCTTTGAATCTTCTTTATCATGCTAGGATTAACAGGAAAAAGCAAAAAATTTCAGAATTGCACCTTGCAATGTGGAGATATTACTGTTTGTGCATTTACAATATTCATTGATTTTTGCCATTGAAAAACATGTTTTTCATATACCAGAAATGTTTGAAGCTACTGACTGAATGAAAGGAGCTGGCATCTCACTCTCTTTGAATCTTCTTTATCATGCTAGGATTAACAGGAAAAAGCTAAAAATTTCAGAATTGCACCGTGCAATGTGGAGATATTACTGTTTGTGCATTTACAATATTCATTGATTTTTGCCATTGAAAAACATGTTTTTCATATACCAGAAATGTTTGAAGCTACTGACTGAATGAAAGGAGCTGGCATCTCACTCTCTTTGAATCTTCTTTATCATGCTAGGATTAGCAGGAAAAAGCAAAAAATTTCAGAATTGCACCTTGCAATGTGGAGATATTACTGTTTGTGCATTTACAATATTCATTGATTTTTGCCATTGAAAAACATGTTTTTCATATACCAGAAATGTTTGAAGCTACTGACTGAATGAAAGGAGCTGGCATCTCACTCTCTTTGAATCTTTTTTATCATGCTAGGATTAACAGGAAAAAGCTAAAAATTTCAGAATTGCACCGTGCAATGTGGAGATATTACTGTTTGTGCATTTACAATATTCATTGATTTTTGCCATTGAAAAACATGTTTTTCATATACCAGAAATGTTTGAAGCTACTGACTGAATGAAAGGAGCTGGCATCTCACTCTCTTTGAATCTTCTTTATCATGCTAGGATTAGCAGGAAAAAGCAAAAAATTTCAGAATTGCACCTTGCAATGTGGAGATATTACTGTTTGTGCATTTACAATATTCATTGATTTTTGCCATTGAAAAACATGTTTTTCATATACCAGAAATGTTTGAAGCTACTGACTGAATGAAAGGAGCTGGCATCTCACTCTCTTTGAATCTTCTTTATCATGCTAGGATTAACAGGAAAAAGCAAAAAATTTCAGAATTGCACCTTGCAATGTGGAGATATTACTGTTTGTGCATTTACAATATTCATTGATTTTTGCCATTGAAAAACATGTTTTTCATATACCAGAAATGTTTGAAGCTACTGACTGAATGAAAGGAGCTGGCATCTCACTCTCTTTGAATCTTCTTTATCATGCTAGGATTAACAGGAAAAAGCTAAAAATTTCAGAATTGCACCGTGCAATGTGGAGATATTACTGTTTGTGCATTTACAATATTCATTGATTTTTGCCATTGAAAAACATGTTTTTCATATACCAGAAATGTTTGAAGCTACTGACTGAATGAAAGGAGCTGGCATCTCACTCTCTTTGAATCTTCTTTATCATGCTAGGATTAGCAGGAAAAAGCAAAAAATTTCAGAATTGCACCTTGCAATGTGGAGATATTACTGTTTGTGCATTTACAATATTCATTGATTTTTGCCATTGAAAAACATGTTTTTCATATACCAGAAATGTTTGAAGCTACTGACTGAATGAAAGGAGCTGGCATCTCACTCTCTTTGAATCTTCTTTATCATGCTAGGATTAACAGGAAAAAGCTAAAAATTTCAGAATTGCACCGTGCAATGTGGAGATATTACTGTTTGTGCATTTACAATATTCATTGATTTTTGCCATTGAAAAACATGTTTTTCATATACCAGAAATGTTTGAAGCTACTGACTGAATGAAAGGAGCTGGCATCTCACTCTCTTTGAATCTTCTTTATCATGCTAGGATTAGCAGGAAAAAGCAAAAAATTTCAGAATTGCACCTTGCAATGTGGAGATATTACTGTTTGTGCATTTACAATATTCATTGATTTTTGCCATTGAAAAACATGTTTTTCATATACCAGAAATGTTTGAAGCTACTGACTGAATGAAAGGAGCTGGCATCTCACTCTCTTTGAATCTTCTTTATCATGCTAGGATTAGCAGGAAAAAGCAAAAAATTTCAGAATTGCACCTTGCAATGTGGGGTTATTACTGTTTGTGCATTTACAATATTCATTGATTTTTGCCATTGAAAAACATGTTTTTCATATACCAGAAATGTTTGAAGCTACTGACTGAATGAAAGGAGCTGGCATCTCACTCTCTTTGAATCTTCTTTATCATGCTAGGATTAACAGGAAAAAGCTAAAAATTTCAGAATTGCACCGTGCAATGTGGAGATATTACTGTTTGTGCATTTACAATATTCATTGATTTTTGCCATTGAAAAACATGTTTTTCATATACCAGAAATGTTTGAAGCTACTGACTGAATGAAAGGAGCTGGCATCTCACTCTCTTTGAATCTTCTTTATCATGCTAGGATTAACAGGAAAAAGCTAAAAATTTCAGAATTGCACCGTGCAATGTGGAGATATTACTGTTTGTGCATTTACAATATTCATTGATTTTTGCCATTGAAAAACATCATGTTATTCATATACCAGAAATGATTGAAGCTACTGACTGAATGAAAGGAGCTGGCATCTCACTCTCTTTGAATCTTCTTTATCATGCTAAGAGGAGCAGGAAAAAGCAAAAAATTTCAGAATTGCACCTTGCAATGCGGAGAAATTACTGTTTGTGCATTTACAATATTCATTGATTTTTGCCATTGAAAAACGTCCAGAAATGATTGAAGCTACTGACTGAATGATAGGAGCTCTCATCTCACTCTCTTTGAATCTTCTTTATCATGCTAAGAGGAGCAGGAAAAAGCAAAAAATTTCAGAATTGCACCTTGCAATGCGGAGAAATTACTGTTTGTGCATTTACAATATTCATTGATTTTTGCCATTGAAAAACATCATGTTATTCATATACCAGAAATGTTTGAAGCTACTGACTGAATGAAAGGAGCTGGCATCTCACTCTCTTTGAATCTTCTTTATCATGCTAAGAGGAGCAGGAAAAAGCAAAAAATTTCAGAATTGCACCTTCAATGCGGAGAAATTACTGTTTGTGCATTTACAATATTCATTGATTTTTGCCATTGAAAAACGTCCAGAAATGATTGAAGCTACTGACTGAATGAAAGGAGCTGGCATCTCACTCTCTTTGAATCTTCTTTATCATGCTAAGAGGAGCAGGAAAAAGCAAAAAATTTCAGAATTGCACCTTGCAATGCGGAGAAATTACTGTTTGTGCATTTACAATATTCATTAATTTTTGCCATTGAAAAACATCATGTTATTCATATACCAGAAATGATTGAAGCTACTGACTGAATGAAAGGAGCTGGCATCTCACTCTCTTTGAATCTTTATCATGCTAAGAGGAGCAGGAAAAAGCAAAAAATTTCAGAATTGCACCTTGCAATGCGGAGAAATTACTGTTTGTGCATTTACAATATTCATTGATTTTTGCCATTGAAAAACATCATGTTATTCATATACCAGAAATGTTTGAAGCTACTGACTGAATGAAAGGAGCTGGCATCTCACTCTCTTTGAATCTTCTTTATCATACTAAGAGGAGCAGGAAAAAGCAAAAAATTTCAGAATTGCACCTTGCAATGCGGAGAAATTACTGTTTGTGCATTTACAATATTCATTGATTTTTGCCATTGAAAAACGTCCAGAAATGATTGAAGCTACTGACTGAATGAAAGGAGCTGGCATCTCACTCTCTTTGAATCTTCTTTATCATGCTAAGAGGAGCAGGAAAAAGCAAAAAATTTCAGAATTGCACCTTGCAATGCGGAGAAATTACTGTTTGTGCATTTACAATATTCATTGATTTTTGCCATTGAAAAACGTCCAGAAATGATTGAAGCTACTGACTGAATGAAAGGAGCTGGCATCTCACTCTCTTTGAATCTTCTTTATCATGCTAAGAGGAGCAGGAAAAAGCAAAAAATTTCAGAATTGCACCTTGCAATGCGGAGAAATTACTGTTTGTGCATTTACAATATTCATTGATTTTTGCCGCCATTGAAAAACATCATGTTATTCATATACCAGAAATGTTTGAAGCTACTGACTGAATGAAAGGAGCTGGCATCTCACTCTCTTTGAATCTTCTTTATCATGCTAAGAGGAGCAGGAAAAAGCAAAAAATTTCAGAATTGCACCTTGCAATGCGGAGAAATTACTGTTTGTGCATTTACAATATTCATTGATTTTTGCCATTGAAAAACGTCCAGAAATGATTGAAGCTACTGACTGAATGAAAGGAGCTCTCATCTCACTCTCTTTGAATCTTCTTTATCATGCTAAGAGGAGCAGGAAAAAGCAAAAAATTTCAGAATTGCACCTTGCAATGCGGAGAAATTACTGTTTGTGCATTTACAATATTCATTGATTTTTGCCATTGAAAAACATCATGTTATTCATATACCAGAAATGTTTGAAGCTACTGACTGAATGAAAGGAGCTGGCATCTCACTCTCTTTGAATCTTCTTTATCATGCTAAGAGGAGCAGGAAAAAGCAAAAAATTTCAGAATTGCACCTTGCAATGCGGAGAAATTACTGTTTGTGCATTTACAATATTCATTGATTTTTGCCATTGAAAAACGTCCAGAAATGATTGAAGCTACTGACTGAATGAAAGGAGCTGGCATCTCACTCTCTTTGAATCTTCTTTATCATGCTAAGAGGAGCAGGAAAAAGCAAAAAATTTCAGAATTGCACCTTGCAATGCGGAGAAATTACTGTTTGTGCATTTACAATATTCATTGATTTTTGCCATTGAAAAACGTCCAGAAATGATTGAAGCTACTGACTGAATGAAAGGAGCTGGCATCTCACTCTCTTTGAGTCTTCTTTACCATGCTAAGAGGAGCAGGAAAAAGCAAAAAATTTCAGAATTGCACCTTGCAATGCGGAGAAATTACTGTTTGTGCATTTACAATATTCATTGATTTTTGCCATTGAAAAACGTCCAGAAATGATTGAAGCTACTGACTGAATGAAAGGAGCTGGCATCTCACTCTCTTTGAATCTTCTTTATCATGCTAAGAGGAGCAGGAAAAAGCAAAAAATTTCAGAATTGCACCTTGCAATGCGGAGAAATTACTGTTTGTGCATTTACAATATTCATTAATTTTTGCCATTGAAAAACATCATGTTATTCATATACCAGAAATGATTGAAGCTACTGACTGAATGAAAGGAGCTGGCATCTCACTCTCTTTGAATCTTTATCATGCTAAGAGGAGCAGGAAAAAGCAAAAAATTTCAGAATTGCACCTTGCAATGCGGAGAAATTACTGTTTGTGCATTTACAATATTCATTGATTTTTGCCATTGAAAAACATCATGTTATTCATATACCAGAAATGTTTGAAGCTACTGACTGAATGAAAGGAGCTGGCATCTCACTCTCTTTGAATCTTCTTTATCATACTAAGAGGAGCAGGAAAAAGCAAAAAATTTCAGAATTGCACCTTGCAATGCGGAGAAATTACTGTTTGTGCATTTACAATATTCATTGATTTTTGCCATTAAAAAACGTCCAGAAATGATTGAAGCTACTGACTGAATGAAAGGAGCTGGCATCTCACTCTCTTTGAATCTTCTTTATCATGCTAAGAGGAGCAGGAAAAAGCAAAAAATTTCAGAATTGCACCTTGCAATGCGGAGAAATTACTGTTTGTGCATTTACAATATTCATTGATTTTTGCCATTGAAAAACGTCCAGAAATGATTGAAGCTACTGACTGAATGAAAGGAGCTGGCATCTCACTCTCTTTGAATCTTCTTTATCATGCTAAGAGGAGCAGGAAAAAGCAAAAAATTTCAGAATTGCACCTTGCAATGCGGAGAAATTACTGTTTGTGCATTTACAATATTCATTGATTTTTGCCGCCATTGAAAAACATCATGTTATTCATATACCAGAAATGTTTGAAGCTACTGACTGAATGAAAGGAGCTGGCATCTCACTCTCTTTGAATCTTCTTTATCATGCTAAGAGGAGCAGGAAAAAGCAAAAAATTTCAGAATTGCACCTTGCAATGCGAAGAAATTACTGTTTGTGCATTTACAATATTCATTGATTTTTGCCATTGAAAAACATCATGTTATTCATATACCAGAAATGTTTGATGCTACTGACTGAATGAAAGGAGCTGGCATCTCACTCTCTTTGAATCTTCTTTATCATGCTAAGAGGAGCAGGAAAAAGCAAAAAATTTCAGAATTGCACCTTGCAATGCGGAGAAATTACTGTTTGTGCATTTACAATATTCATTGATTTTTGCCATTGAAAAACGTCCAGAAATGATTGAAGCTACTGACTGAATGAAAGGAGCTGGCATCTCACTCTCTTTGAATCTTCTTTATCATGCTAAGAGGAGCAGGAAAAAGCAAAAAATTTCAGAATTGCACCTTGCAATGCGGAGAAATTACTGTTTGTGCATTTACAATATTCATTGATTTTTGCCATTGAAAAACGTCCAGAAATGATTGAAGCTACTGACTGAATGAAAGGAGCTGGCATCTCACTCTCTTTGAGTCTTCTTTACCATGCTAAGAGGAGCAGGAAAAAGCAAAAAATTTCAGAATTGCACCTTGCAATGCGGAGAAATTACTGTTTGTGCATTTACAATATTCATTGATTTTTGCCATTGAAAAACGTCCAGAAATCTTTGAAGCTACTGACTGAATGAAAGGAGCTGGCATCTCACTCTCTTTGAATCTTCTTTATCATGCTAAGAGGAGCAGGAAAAAGCAAAAAATTTCAGAATTGCACCTTGCAATGCGGAGAAATTACTGTTTGTGCATTTACAATATTCATTGATTTTTGCCATTGAAAAACATCATGTTATTCATATACCAGAAATGATTGAAGCTACTGACTGAATGAAAGGAGCTGGCATCTCACTCTCTTTGAATCTTCTTTATCATGCTAAGAGGAGCAGGAAAAAGCAAAAAATTTCAGAATTGCACCTTGCAATGCGGAGAAATTACTGTTTGTGCATTTACAATATTCATTGATTTTTGCCATTGAAAAACGTCCAGAAATGATTGAAGCTACTGACTGAATGAAAGGAGCTGGCATCTCACTCTCTTTGAATCTTCTTTATCATGCTAAGAGGAGCAGGAAAAAGCAAAAAATTTCAGAATTGCACCTTGCAATGCGGAGAAATTACTGTTTGTGCATTTACAATATTCATTGATTTTTGCCATTGAAAAACGTCCAGAAATGATTGAAGCTACTGACTGAATGAAAGGAGCTGGCATCTCACTCTCTTTGAGTCTTCTTTACCATGCTAAGAGGAGCAGGAAAAAGCAAAAAATTTCAGAATTGCACCTTGCAATGCGGAGAAATTACTGTTTGTGCATTTACAATATTCATTGATTTTTGCCATTGAAAAACGTCCAGAAATGATTGAAGCTACTGACTGAATGAAAGGAGCTGGCATCTCACTCTCTTTGAATCTTCTTTATCATGCTAAGAGGAGCAGGAAAAAGCAAAAAATTTCAGAATTGCACCTTGCAATGCGGAGAAATTACTGTTTGTGCATTTACAATATTCATTAATTTTTGCCATTGAAAAACATCATGTTATTCATATACCAGAAATGATTGAAGCTACTGACTGAATGAAAGGAGCTGGCATCTCACTCTCTTTGAATCTTTATCATGCTAAGAGGAGCAGGAAAAAGCAAAAAATTTCAGAATTGCACCTTGCAATGCGGAGAAATTACTGTTTGTGCATTTACAATATTCATTGATTTTTGCCATTGAAAAACATCATGTTATTCATATACCAGAAATGTTTGAAGCTACTGACTGAATGAAAGGAGCTGGCATCTCACTCTCTTTGAATCTTCTTTATCATACTAAGAGGAGCAGGAAAAAGCAAAAAATTTCAGAATTGCACCTTGCAATGCGGAGAAATTACTGTTTGTGCATTTACAATATTCATTGATTTTTGCCATTAAAAAACGTCCAGAAATGATTGAAGCTACTGACTGAATGAAAGGAGCTGGCATCTCACTCTCTTTGAATCTTCTTTATCATGCTAAGAGGAGCAGGAAAAAGCAAAAAATTTCAGAATTGCACCTTGCAATGCGGAGAAATTACTGTTTGTGCATTTACAATATTCATTGATTTTTGCCATTGAAAAACGTCCAGAAATGATTGAAGCTACTGACTGAATGAAAGGAGCTGGCATCTCACTCTCTTTGAATCTTCTTTATCATGCTAAGAGGAGCAGGAAAAAGCAAAAAATTTCAGAATTGCACCTTGCAATGCGGAGAAATTACTGTTTGTGCATTTACAATATTCATTGATTTTTGCCGCCATTGAAAAACATCATGTTATTCATATACCAGAAATGTTTGAAGCTACTGACTGAATGAAAGGAGCTGGCATCTCACTCTCTTTGAATCTTCTTTATCATGCTAAGAGGAGCAGGAAAAAGCAAAAAATTTCAGAATTGCACCTTGCAATGCGAAGAAATTACTGTTTGTGCATTTACAATATTCATTGATTTTTGCCATTGAAAAACATCATGTTATTCATATACCAGAAATGTTTGATGCTACTGACTGAATGAAAGGAGCTGGCATCTCACTCTCTTTGAATCTTCTTTATCATGCTAAGAGGAGCAGGAAAAAGCAAAAAATTTCAGAATTGCACCTTGCAATGCGGAGAAATTACTGTTTGTGCATTTACAATATTCATTGATTTTTGCCATTGAAAAACGTCCAGAAATGATTGAAGCTACTGACTGAATGAAAGGAGCTGGCATCTCACTCTCTTTGAATCTTCTTTATCATGCTAAGAGGAGCAGGAAAAAGCAAAAAATTTCAGAATTGCACCTTGCAATGCGGAGAAATTACTGTTTGTGCATTTACAATATTCATTGATTTTTGCCATTGAAAAACGTCCAGAAATGATTGAAGCTACTGACTGAATGAAAGGAGCTGGCATCTCACTCTCTTTGAGTCTTCTTTACCATGCTAAGAGGAGCAGGAAAAAGCAAAAAATTTCAGAATTGCACCTTGCAATGCGGAGAAATTACTGTTTGTGCATTTACAATATTCATTGATTTTTGCCATTGAAAAACGTCCAGAAATCTTTGAAGCTACTGACTGAATGAAAGGAGCTGGCATCTCACTCTCTTTGAATCTTCTTTATCATGCTAAGAGGAGCAGGAAAAAGCAAAAAATTTCAGAATTGCACCTTGCAATGCGGAGAAATTACTGTTTGTGCATTTACAATATTCATTGATTTTTGCCATTGAAAAACATCATGTTATTCATATACCAGAAATGATTGAAGCTACTGACTGAATGAAAGGAGCTGGCATCTCACTCTCTTTGAATCTTCTTTATCATGCTAAGAGGAGCAGGAAAAAGCAAAAAATTTCAGAATTGCACCTTGCAATGCGGAGAAATTACTGTTTGTGCATTTACAATATTCATTGATTTTTGCCATTGAAAAACGTCCAGAAATGATTGAAGCTACTGACTGAATGAAAGGAGCTGGCATCTCACTCTCTTTGAATCTTCTTTATCATGCTAAGAGGAGCAGGAAAAAGCAAAAAATTTCAGAATTGCACCTTGCAATGCGGAGAAATTACTGTTTGTGCATTTACAATATTCATTGATTTTTGCCATTGAAAAACGTCCAGAAATGATTGAAGCTACTGACTGAATGAAAGGAGCTCTCATCTCACTCTCTTTGAATCTTCTTTATCATGCTAAGAGGAGCAGGAAAAAGCAAAAAATTTCAGAATTGCACCTTGCAATGCGGAGAAATTACTGTTTGTGCATTTACAATATTCATTGATTTTTGCCATTGAAAAACATCATGTTATTCATATACCAGAAATGTTTGAAGCTACTGACTGAATGAAAGGAGCTGGCATCTCACTCTCTTTGAATCTTCTTTATCATGCTAAGAGGAGCAGGAAAAAGCAAAAAATTTCAGAATTGCACCTTCAATGCGGAGAAATTACTGTTTGTGCATTTACAATATTCATTGATTTTTGCCATTGAAAAACGTCCAGAAATGATTGAAGCTACTGACTGAATGAAAGGAGCTGGCATCTCACTCTCTTTGAATCTTCTTTATCATGCTAAGAGGAGCAGGAAAAAGCAAAAAATTTCAGAATTGCACCTTGCAATGCGGAGAAATTACTGTTTGTGCATTTACAATATTCATTAATTTTTGCCATTGAAAAACATCATGTTATTCATATACCAGAAATGATTGAAGCTACTGACTGAATGAAAGGAGCTGGCATCTCACTCTCTTTGAATCTTCTTTATCATGCTAAGAGGAGCAGGAAAAAGCAAAAAATTTCAGAATTGCACCTTGCAATGCGGAGAAATTACTGTTTGTGCATTTACAATATTCATTGATTTTTGCCATTGAAAAACATCATGTTATTCATATACCAGAAATGTTTGAAGCTACTGACTGAATGAAAGGAGCTGGCATCTCACTCTCTTTGAATCTTCTTTATCATACTAAGAGGAGCAGGAAAAAGCAAAAAATTTCAGAATTGCACCTTGCAATGCGGAGAAATTACTGTTTGTGCATTTACAATATTCATTGATTTTTGCCATTGAAAAACGTCCAGAAATGATTGAAGCTACTGACTGAATGAAAGGAGCTGGCATCTCACTCTCTTTGAATCTTCTTTATCATGCTAAGAGGAGCAGGAAAAAGCAAAAAATTTCAGAATTGCACCTTGCAATGCGGAGAAATTACTGTTTGTGCATTTACAATATTCATTGATTTTTGCCATTGAAAAACGTCCAGAAATGATTGAAGCTACTGACTGAATGAAAGGAGCTGGCATCTCACTCTCTTTGAATCTTCTTTATCATGCTAAGAGGAGCAGGAAAACGCAAAAAATTTCAGAATTGCACCTTGCAATGCGGAGAAATTACTGTTTGTGCATTTACAATATTCATTGATTTTTGCCATTGAAAAACATCATGTTATTCATATACCAGAAATGTTTGAAGCTACTGACTGAATGAAAGGAGCTGGCATCTCACTCTCTTTGAATCTTCTTTATCATGCTAAGAGGAGCAGGAAAAAGCAAAAAATTTCAGAATTGCACCTTGCAATGCGAAGAAATTACTGTTTGTGCATTTACAATATTCATTGATTTTTGCCATTGAAAAACATCATGTTATTCATATACCAGAAATGTTTGAAGCTACTGACTGAATGAAAGGAGCTGGCATCTCACTCTCTTTGAATCTTCTTTATCATGCTAAGAGGAGCAGGAAAAAGCAAAAAATTTCAGAATTGCACCTTGCAATGCGGAGAAATTTCTGTTTGTGCATTTACAATATTCATTGATTTTTGCCATTGAAAAACGTCCAGAAATGATTGAAGCTACTGACTGAATGAAAGGAGCTGGCATCTCACTCTCTTTGAATCTTCTTTATCATGCTAAGAGGAGCAGGAAAAAGCAAAAAATTTCAGAATTGCACCTTGCAATGCGCAGAAATTACTGTTTGTGCATTTACAATATTCATTGATTTTTGCCATTGAAAAACATCATGTTATTCATATACCAGAAATGATTGAAGCTACTGACTGAATGAAAGGAGCTGGCATCTCACTCTCTTTGAATCTTCTTTATCATGCTAAGAGGAGCAGGAAAAAGCAAAAAATTTCAGAATTGCACCTTGCAAAGCGGAGAAATTACTGTTTGTGCATTTACAATATTCATTGATTTTTGCCATTGAAAAACGTCCAGAAATGATTGAAGCTACTGACTGAATGAAAGGAGCTGGCATCTCACTCTCTTTGAATCTTCTTTATCATGCTAAGAGGAGCAGGAAAAAGCAAAAAATTTCAGAATTGCACCTTGCAATGCGGAGAAATTACTGTTTGTGCATTTACAATATTCATTGATTTTTGCCATTGAAAAACGTCCAGAAATGATTGAAGCTACTGACTGAATGAAAGGAGCTGGCATCTCAGTCTCTTTGAATCTTCTTTATCATGCTAAGAGGAGCAGGAAAAAGCAAAAAATTTCAGAATTGCACCTTGCAATGCGGAGAAATTACTGTTTGTGCATCTACAATATTCATTGATTTTTGCCATTGAAAAACATCATGTTATTCATATACCAGAAATGTTTGAAGCTACTGACTGAATGAAAGGAGCTGGCATCTCACTCTATTTTAATCTTCTTTATCATGCTAAGAGGAGCAGGAAAAAGCAAAAAATTTCAGAATTGCACCTTGCAATGCGGAGAAATTACTGTTTGTGCATTTACAATATTCATTGATTTTTGCCATTGAAAAATGTCCAGAAATGATTGAAGCTACTGACTGAAAGGAGCTGGCATCTCACTCTCTTTGAATCTTCTTTATCTTGCTAAGAGGAGCAGGAAAAAGCAAAAAATTTCAGAATTGCACCTTGCAATGCGGAGAAATTACTGTTTGTGCATTTACAATATTCATTGATTTTTGCCATTGAAAAACGTCCAGAAATGATTGAAGCTACTGACTGAATGAAAGGAGCTGGCATCTCACTCTCTTTGAATCTTCTTTATCATGCTAAGAGGAGCAGGAAAAAGCAAAAAAATTCAGAATTGCACCTTGCAATGCGGAGAAATTACTGTTTGTGCATTTACAATATTCATTGATTTTTGCCAATGAAAAACATCATGTTATTCATATACCAGAAATGATTGAAGCTACTGACTGAATGAAAGGAGCTGGCATCTCACGCTCTTTGAATCTTCTTTTTCATGCTAAGAGGAGCAGGAAAAAGCAAAACATTTCAGAATTGCACCTTGCAATGCGGAGAAATTACTGTTTGTGCATTTACAATATTCATTGATTTTTGCCATTGAAAAACGTCCAGAAATGATTGAAGCTACTGACTGAATGAAAGGAGCTGGCATCTCACTCTCTTTGAATCTTCTTTATCATGCTAAGAGGAGCAGGAAAAAGCAAAAAATTTCAGAATTGCACCTTGCAATGCGGAGAAATTACTGCTTGTGCATTTACAATATTCATTGATTTTTGCCATTGAAAAACGTCCAGAAATGATTGAAGCTACTGACTGAATGAAAGGAGCTGGCATCTCACTCTCTTTGAGTCTTCTTTATCATGCTAAGAGGAGCAGGAAAAAGCAAAAAATTTCAGAATTGCACCTTGCAATGCGGAGAAATTACTGTTTGTGCATTTACAATATTCATTGATTTTTGCCATTGAAAAACGTCCAGAAATGATTAAAGCTACTGACTGAATGAAAGGAGCTGGCATCTCACTCTCTTTGAATCTTCTTTATCATGCTAAGAGGAGCAGGAAAAAGCAAAAAATTTCAGAATTGCACCTTGCAATGCGGAGAAATTACTGTTTGTGCATTTACAATATTCATTGATTTTTGCTATTGAAAAACGTCCAGAAATGATTGAAGCTACTGACTGAATGAAAGGAGCTGGCATCTCACTCTCTTTGAATCTTCTTTATCATGCTAAGAGGAGCAGGAAAAAGCAAAAAATTTCAGAATTGCACCTTGCAATGCGGAGAAATTACTGTTTGTGCATTTACAATATTCATTGATTTTTGCCGTTGAAAAACGTCCAGAAATGATTGAAGCTACTGACTGAATGAAAGGAGCTGGCATCTCATTCTCTTTGAATCTTCTTTATCATGCTAAGTGGAGCAGGAAAAAGCAAAAAATTTCAGAATTGCACCTTGCAATGCGGAGAAATTACTGTTTGTGCATTTACAATATTCATTGATTTTTGCCATTGAAAAACGTCCAGAAATGATTGAAGCTACTGACTGAATGAAAGGAGCTGGCATCTCACTCTCTTTGAATCTTCTTTATCATGCTAAGAGGAGCAGGAAAAAGCAAAAAATTTCAGAATTGCACCTTGCAATGCGGAGAAATTACTGTTTGTGCATTTACAATATTCATTGATTTTTGCCATTGAAAAACATCATGTTATTCATATTCCAGAAATGTTTGAAGCTACTGACTGAATGAAAGGAGCTGGCATCTCACTCTCTTTGAATCTTCTTTATCATGCTAAGAGGAGCAGGAAAAAGCAAAAAATTTCAGAATTGCACCTTGCAATGCGGAGAAATTACTGTTTGTGCATTTACAATATTCATTGATTTTTGCCATTGAAAAACGTCCAGAAATGATTGAAGCTACTGACTGAATTAAAGGAGCTGGCATCTCACTCTCTTTGAATCTTCTTTATCATGCTAAGAGGAGCAGGAAAAAGCAAAAAATTTCAGAATTGCACCTTGCAATGCGGAGAAATTACTGTTTGTGCATTTACAATATTCATTGATTTTTGCTATTGAAAAACGTCCAGAAATGATTGAAGCTACTGACTGAATGAAAGGAGCTGGCATCTCACTCTCTTTGAATCTTCTTTATCATGCTAAGAGGAGCAGGAAAAAGCAAAAAATTTCAGAATTGCACCTTGCAATGCGGAGAAATTACTGTTTGTGCATTTACAATATTCATTGATTTTTGCCGTTGAAAAACGTCCAGAAATGATTGAAGCTACTGACTGAATGAAAGGAGCTGGCATCTCATTCTCTTTGAATCTTCTTTATCATGCTAAGAGGAGCAGGAAAAAGCAAAAAATTTCAGAATTGCACCTTGCAATGCGGAGAAATTACTGTTTGTGCATTTACAATATTCATTGATTTTTGCCATTGAAAAACGTCCAGAAATGATTGAAGCTACTGACTGAATGAAAGGAGCTGGCATCTCACTCTCTTTGAATCTTCTTTATCATGCTAAGAGGAGCAGGAAAAAGCAAAAAATTTCAGAATTGCACCTTGCAATGCGGAGAAATTACTGTTTGTGCATTTACAATATTCATTGATTTTTGCCATTGAAAAACATCATGTTATTCATATTCCAGAAATGTTTGAAGCTACTGACTGAATGAAAGGAGCTGGCATCTCACTCTCTTTGAATCTTCTTTATCATGCTAAGAGGAGCAGGAAAAAGCAAAAAATTTCAGAATTGCACCTTGCAATGCGGAGAAATTACTGTTTGTGCATTTACAATATTCATTGATTTTTGCCATTGAAAAATGTCCAGAAATGATTGAAGCTACTGACTGAAAGGAGCTGGCATCTCACTCTCTTTGAATCTTCTTTATCTTGCTAAGAGGAGCAGGAAAAAGCAAAAAATTTCAGAATTGCACCTTGCAATGCGGAGAAATTACTGTTTGTGCATTTACAATATTCATTGATTTTTGCCATTGAAAAACGTCCAGAAATGATTGAAGCTACTGACTGAATGAAAGGAGCTGGCATCTCACTCTCTTTGAATCTTCTTTATCATGCTAAGAGGAGCAGGAAAAAGCAAAAAAATTCAGAATTGCACCTTGCAATGCGGAGAAATTACTGTTTGTGCATTTACAATATTCATTGATTTTTGCCAATGAAAAACATCATGTTATTCATATACCAGAAATGATTGAAGCTACTGACTGAATGAAAGGAGCTGGCATCTCACGCTCTTTGAATCTTCTTTTTCATGCTAAGAGGAGCAGGAAAAAGCAAAACATTTCAGAATTGCACCTTGCAATGCGGAGAAATTACTGTTTGTGCATTTACAATATTCATTGATTTTTGCCATTGAAAAACGTCCAGAAATGATTGAAGCTACTGACTGAATGAAAGGAGCTGGCATCTCACTCTCTTTGAATCTTCTTTATCATGCTAAGAGGAGCAGGAAAAAGCAAAAAATTTCAGAATTGCACCTTGCAATGCGGAGAAATTACTGCTTGTGCATTTACAATATTCATTGATTTTTGCCATTGAAAAACGTCCAGAAATGATTGAAGCTACTGACTGAATGAAAGGAGCTGGCATCTCACTCTCTTTGAGTCTTCTTTATCATGCTAAGAGGAGCAGGAAAAAGCAAAAAATTTCAGAATTGCACCTTGCAATGCGGAGAAATTACTGTTTGTGCATTTACAATATTCATTGATTTTTGCCATTGAAAAACGTCCAGAAATGATTAAAGCTACTGACTGAATGAAAGGAGCTGGCATCTCACTCTCTTTGAATCTTCTTTATCATGCTAAGAGGAGCAGGAAAAAGCAAAAAATTTCAGAATTGCACCTTGCAATGCGGAGAAATTACTGTTTGTGCATTTACAATATTCATTGATTTTTGCTATTGAAAAACGTCCAGAAATGATTGAAGCTACTGACTGAATGAAAGGAGCTGGCATCTCACTCTCTTTGAATCTTCTTTATCATGCTAAGAGGAGCAGGAAAAAGCAAAAAATTTCAGAATTGCACCTTGCAATGCGGAGAAATTACTGTTTGTGCATTTACAATATTCATTGATTTTTGCCGTTGAAAAACGTCCAGAAATGATTGAAGCTACTGACTGAATGAAAGGAGCTGGCATCTCATTCTCTTTGAATCTTCTTTATCATGCTAAGTGGAGCAGGAAAAAGCAAAAAATTTCAGAATTGCACCTTGCAATGCGGAGAAATTACTGTTTGTGCATTTACAATATTCATTGATTTTTGCCATTGAAAAACGTCCAGAAATGATTGAAGCTACTGACTGAATGAAAGGAGCTGGCATCTCACTCTCTTTGAATCTTCTTTATCATGCTAAGAGGAGCAGGAAAAAGCAAAAAATTTCAGAATTGCACCTTGCAATGCGGAGAAATTACTGTTTGTGCATTTACAATATTCATTGATTTTTGCCATTGAAAAACATCATGTTATTCATATTCCAGAAATGTTTGAAGCTACTGACTGAATGAAAGGAGCTGGCATCTCACTCTCTTTGAATCTTCTTTATCATGCTAAGAGGAGCAGGAAAAAGCAAAAAATTTCAGAATTGCACCTTGCAATGCGGAGAAATTACTGTTTGTGCATTTACAATATTCATTGATTTTTGCCATTGAAAAACGTCCAGAAATGATTGAAGCTACTGACTGAATTAAAGGAGCTGGCATCTCACTCTCTTTGAATCTTCTTTATCATGCTAAGAGGAGCAGGAAAAAGCAAAAAATTTCAGAATTGCACCTTGCAATGCGGAGAAATTACTGTTTGTGCATTTACAATATTCATTGATTTTTGCTATTGAAAAACGTCCAGAAATGATTGAAGCTACTGACTGAATGAAAGGAGCTGGCATCTCACTCTCTTTGAATCTTCTTTATCATGCTAAGAGGAGCAGGAAAAAGCAAAAAATTTCAGAATTGCACCTTGCAATGCGGAGAAATTACTGTTTGTGCATTTACAATATTCATTGATTTTTGCCGTTGAAAAACGTCCAGAAATGATTGAAGCTACTGACTGAATGAAAGGAGCTGGCATCTCATTCTCTTTGAATCTTCTTTATCATGCTAAGAGGAGCAGGAAAAAGCAAAAAATTTCAGAATTGCACCTTGCAATGCGGAGAAATTACTGTTTGTGCATTTACAATATTCATTGATTTTTGCCATTGAAAAACGTCCAGAAATGATTGAAGCTACTGACTGAATGAAAGGAGCTGGCATCTCACTCTCTTTGAATCTTCTTTATCATGCTAAGAGGAGCAGGAAAAAGCAAAAAATTTCAGAATTGCACCTTGCAATGCGGAGAAATTACTGTTTGTGCATTTACAATATTCATTGATTTTTGCCATTGAAAAACATCATGTTATTCATATTCCAGAAATGTTTGAAGCTACTGACTGAATGAAAGGAGCTGGCATCTCACTCTCTTTGAATCTTCTTTATCATGCTAAGAGGAGCAGGAAAAAGCAAAAAATTTCAGAATTGCACCTTGCAATGCGGAGAAATTACTGTTTGTGCATTTACAATATTCATTGATTTTTGCCATTGAAAAACGTCCAGAAATGATTGAAGCTACTGACTGAATTAAAGGAGCTGGCATCTCACTGTCTTTGAATCTTCTTTATCATGCTAAGAGGAGCAGGAAAAAGCAAAAAATTTCAGAATTGCACCTTGCAATGCGGAGAAATTACTGTTTGTGCATTTACAATATTCATTGATTTTTGCCATTGAAAAACATCATGTTATTCATATACCAGAAATGATTGAAGCTACTGACTGAATGAAAGGAGCTGGCATCTCACTCTCTTTGAATCTTCTTTATCATGCTAAGAGGAGCAGGAAAAAGCAAAAAATTTCAGAATTGCACCTTGCAATGCGGAGAAATTACTGTTTGTGCATTTACAATATTCATTGATTTTTGCCATTGAAAAACGTCCAGAAATGATTGAAGCTACTGACTGAATGAAAGGAGCTGGCATCTCACTCTCTTTGAATCTTCTTTATCATGCTAAGAGGAGCAGGAAAAAGCAAAAAATTTCAGAATTGCACCTTGCAATGCGGAGAAATTACTGTTTGTGCATTTACAATATTCATTGATTTTTGCCATTGAAAAACATCATGTTATTCATATACCAGAAATGATTGAAGCTACTGACTGAATGAAAGGAGCTGGCATCTCACTCTCTTTGAATCTTCTTTATCATGCTAAGAGGAGCAGAAAAAAGCAAAAAATTTCAGAATTGCACCTTGCAATGCGGAGAAATTACTGTTTGTGCATTTACAATATTCATTGATTTTTGCCATTGAAAAACGTCCAGAAATGATTGAAGCTACTGACTGAATGAAAGGAGCTGGCATCTCACTCTCTTTGAATCTTCTTTATCATGCTAAGAGGAGCAGGAAAAAGCAAAAAATTTCAGAATTGCACCTTGCAATGCGGAGAAATTACTGTTTGTGCATTTACAATATTCATTAATTTTTGCCATTGAAAAACATCATGTTATTCATATACCAGAAATGATTGAAGCTACTGACTGAATGAAAGGAGCTGGCATCTCACTCTCTTTGAATCTTCTTTATCATGCTAAGAGGAGCAGGAAAAAGCAAAAAATTTCAGAATTGCACCTTGCAATGCGGAGAAATTACTGTTTGTGCATTTACAATATTCATTGATTTTTGCCATTGAAAAACATCATGTTATTCATATACCAGAAATGTTTGAAGCTACTGACTGAATGAAAGGAGCTGGCATCTCACTCTCTTTGAATCTTCTTTATCATACTAAGAGGAGCAGGAAAAAGCAAAAAATTTCAGAATTGCACCTTGCAATGCGGAGAAATTACTGTTTGTGCATTTACAATATTCATTGATTTTTGCCATTGAAAAACGTCCAGAAATGATTGAAGCTACTGACTGAATGAAAGGAGCTGGCATCTCACTCTCTTTGAATCTTCTTTATCATGCTAAGAGGAGCAGGAAAAAGCAAAAAATTTCAGAATTGCACCTTGCAATGCGGAGAAATTACTGTTTGTGCATTTACAATATTCATTGATTTTTGCCATTGAAAAACGTCCAGAAATGATTGAAGCTACTGACTGAATGAAAGGAGCTGGCATCTCACTCTCTTTGAATCTTCTTTATCATGCTAAGAGGAGCAGGAAAACGCAAAAAATTTCAGAATTGCACCTTGCAATGCGGAGAAATTACTGTTTGTGCATTTACAATATTCATTGATTTTTGCCATTGAAAAACATCATGTTATTCATATACCAGAAATGTTTGAAGCTACTGACTGAATGAAAGGAGCTGGCATCTCACTCTCTTTGAATCTTCTTTATCATGCTAAGAGGAGCAGGAAAAAGCAAAAAATTTCAGAATTGCACCTTGCAATGCGAAGAAATTACTGTTTGTGCATTTACAATATTCATTGATTTTTGCCATTGAAAAACATCATGTTATTCATATACCAGAAATGTTTGAAGCTACTGACTGAATGAAAGGAGCTGGCATCTCACTCTCTTTGAATCTTCTTTATCATGCTAAGAGGAGCAGGAAAAAGCAAAAAATTTCAGAATTGCACCTTGCAATGCGGAGAAATTACTGTTTGTGCATTTACAATATTCATTGATTTTTGCCATTGAAAAACGTCCAGAAATGATTGAAGCTACTGACTGAATGAAAGGAGCTGGCATCTCACTCTCTTTGAATCTTCTTTATCATGCTAAGAGGAGCAGGAAAAAGCAAAAAATTTCAGAATTGCACCTTGCAATGCGCAGAAATTACTGTTTGTGCATTTACAATATTCATTGATTTTTGCCATTGAAAAACATCATGTTATTCATATACCAGAAATGATTGAAGCTACTGACTGAATGAAAGGAGCTGGCATCTCACTCTCTTTGAATCTTCTTTATCATGCTAAGAGGAGCAGGAAAAAGCAAAAAATTTCAGAATTGCACCTTGCAAAGCGGAGAAATTACTGTTTGTGCATTTACAATATTCATTGATTTTTGCCATTGAAAAACGTCCAGAAATGATTGAAGCTACTGACTGAATGAAAGGAGCTGGCATCTCACTCTCTTTGAATCTTCTTTATCATGCTAAGAGGAGCAGGAAAAAGCAAAAAATTTCAGAATTGCACCTTGCAATGCGGAGAAATTACTGTTTGTGCATTTACAATATTCATTGATTTTTGCCATTGAAAAACGTCCAGAAATGATTGAAGCTACTGACTGAATGAAAGGAGCTGGCATCTCAGTCTCTTTGAATCTTCTTTATCATGCTAAGAGGAGCAGGAAAAAGCAAAAAATTTCAGAATTGCACCTTGCAATGCGGAGAAATTACTGTTTGTGCATCTACAATATTCATTGATTTTTGCCATTGAAAAACATCATGTTATTCATATACCAGAAATGTTTGAAGCTACTGACTGAATGAAAGGAGCTGGCATCTCACTCTATTTTAATCTTCTTTATCATGCTAAGAGGAGCAGGAAAAAGCAAAAAATTTCAGAATTGCACCTTGCAATGCGGAGAAATTACTGTTTGTGCATTTACAATATTCATTGATTTTTGCCATTGAAAAATGTCCAGAAATGATTGAAGCTACTGACTGAAAGGAGCTGGCATCTCACTCTCTTTGAATCTTCTTTATCTTGCTAAGAGGAGCAGGAAAAAGCAAAAAATTTCAGAATTGCACCTTGCAATGCGGAGAAATTACTGTTTGTGCATTTACAATATTCATTGATTTTTGCCATTGAAAAACGTCCAGAAATGATTGAAGCTACTGACTGAATGAAAGGAGCTGGCATCTCACTCTCTTTGAATCTTCTTTATCATGCTAAGAGGAGCAGGAAAAAGCAAAAAAATTCAGAATTGCACCTTGCAATGCGGAGAAATTACTGTTTGTGCATTTACAATATTCATTGATTTTTGCCAATGAAAAACATCATGTTATTCATATACCAGAAATGATTGAAGCTACTGACTGAATGAAAGGAGCTGGCATCTCACGCTCTTTGAATCTTCTTTTTCATGCTAAGAGGAGCAGGAAAAAGCAAAACATTTCAGAATTGCACCTTGCAATGCGGAGAAATTACTGTTTGTGCATTTACAATATTCATTGATTTTTGCCATTGAAAAACGTCCAGAAATGATTGAAGCTACTGACTGAATGAAAGGAGCTGGCATCTCACTCTCTTTGAATCTTCTTTATCATGCTAAGAGGAGCAGGAAAAAGCAAAAAATTTCAGAATTGCACCTTGCAATGCGGAGAAATTACTGCTTGTGCATTTACAATATTCATTGATTTTTGCCATTGAAAAACGTCCAGAAATGATTGAAGCTACTGACTGAATGAAAGGAGCTGGCATCTCACTCTCTTTGAGTCTTCTTTATCATGCTAAGAGGAGCAGGAAAAAGCAAAAAATTTCAGAATTGCACCTTGCAATGCGGAGAAATTACTGTTTGTGCATTTACAATATTCATTGATTTTTGCCATTGAAAAACGTCCAGAAATGATTAAAGCTACTGACTGAATGAAAGGAGCTGGCATCTCACTCTCTTTGAATCTTCTTTATCATGCTAAGAGGAGCAGGAAAAAGCAAAAAATTTCAGAATTGCACCTTGCAATGCGGAGAAATTACTGTTTGTGCATTTACAATATTCATTGATTTTTGCTATTGAAAAACGTCCAGAAATGATTGAAGCTACTGACTGAATGAAAGGAGCTGGCATCTCACTCTCTTTGAATCTTCTTTATCATGCTAAGAGGAGCAGGAAAAAGCAAAAAATTTCAGAATTGCACCTTGCCATGCGGAGAAATTACTGTTTGTGCATTTACAATATTCATTGATTTTTGCCGTTGAAAAACGTCCAGAAATGATTGAAGCTACTGACTGAATGAAAGGAGCTGGCATCTCATTCTCTTTGAATCTTCTTTATCATGCTAAGTGGAGCAGGAAAAAGCAAAAAATTTCAGAATTGCACCTTGCAATGCGGAGAAATTACTGTTTGTGCATTTACAATATTCATTGATTTTTGCCATTGAAAAACGTCCAGAAATGATTGAAGCTACTGACTGAATGAAAGGAGCTGGCATCTCACTCTCTTTGAATCTTCTTTATCATGCTAAGAGGAGCAGGAAAAAGCAAAAAATTTCAGAATTGCACCTTGCAATGCGGAGAAATTACTGTTTGTGCATTTACAATATTCATTGATTTTTGCCATTGAAAAACATCATGTTATTCATATTCCAGAAATGTTTGAAGCTACTGACTGAATGAAAGGAGCTGGCATCTCACTCTCTTTGAATCTTCTTTATCATGCTAAGAGGAGCAGGAAAAAGCAAAAAATTTCAGAATTGCACCTTGCAATGCGGAGAAATTACTGTTTGTGCATTTACAATATTCATTGATTTTTGCCATTGAAAAACGTCCAGAAATGATTGAAGCTACTGACTGAATTAAAGGAGCTGGCATCTCACTCTCTTTGAATCTTCTTTATCATGCTAAGAGGAGCAGGAAAAAGCAAAAAATTTCAGAATTGCACCTTGCAATGCGGAGAAATTACTGTTTGTGCATTTACAATATTCATTGATTTTTGCTATTGAAAAACGTCCAGAAATGATTGAAGCTACTGACTGAATGAAAGGAGCTGGCATCTCACTCTCTTTGAATCTTCTTTATCATGCTAAGAGGAGCAGGAAAAAGCAAAAAATTTCAGAATTGCACCTTGCAATGCGGAGAAATTACTGTTTGTGCATTTACAATATTCATTGATTTTTGCCGTTGAAAAACGTCCAGAAATGATTGAAGCTACTGACTGAATGAAAGGAGCTGGCATCTCATTCTCTTTGAATCTTCTTTATCATGCTAAGAGGAGCAGGAAAAAGCAAAAAATTTCAGAATTGCACCTTGCAATGCGGAGAAATTACTGTTTGTGCATTTACAATATTCATTGATTTTTGCCATTGAAAAACGTCCAGAAATGATTGAAGCTACTGACTGAATGAAAGGAGCTGGCATCTCACTCTCTTTGAATCTTCTTTATCATGCTAAGAGGAGCAGGAAAAAGCAAAAAATTTCAGAATTGCACCTTGCAATGCGGAGAAATTACTGTTTGTGCATTTACAATATTCATTGATTTTTGCCATTGAAAAACATCATGTTATTCATATTCCAGAAATGTTTGAAGCTACTGACTGAATGAAAGGAGCTGGCATCTCACTCTCTTTGAATCTTCTTTATCATGCTAAGAGGAGCAGGAAAAAGCAAAAAATTTCAGAATTGCACCTTGCAATGCGGAGAAATTACTGTTTGTGCATTTACAATATTCATTGATTTTTGCCATTGAAAAACGTCCAGAAATGATTGAAGCTACTGACTGAATTAAAGGAGCTGGCATCTCACTGTCTTTGAATCTTCTTTATCATGCTAAGAGGAGCAGGAAAAAGCAAAAAATTTCAGAATTGCACCTTGCAATGCGGAGAAATTACTGTTTGTGCATTTACAATATTCATTGAATTTTGCCATTGAAAAACATCATGTTATTCATATACCAGAAATGATTGAAGCTACTGACTGAATGAAAGGAGCTGGCATCTCACTCTCTTTGAATCTTCTTTATCATGCTAAGAGGAGCAGGAAAAAGCAAAAAATTTCAGAATTGCACCTTGCAATGCGGAGAAATTACTGTTTGTGCATTTACAATATTCATTGATTTTTGCCATTGAAAAACGTCCAGAAATGATTGAAGCTACTGACTGAATGAAAGGAGCTGGCATCTCACTCTCTTTGAATCTTCTTTATCATGCTAAGAGGAGCAGGAAAAAGCAAAAAATTTCAGAATTGCACCTTGCAATGCGGAGAAATTACTGTTTGTGCATTTACAATATTCATTGATTTTTGCCATTGAAAAACATCATGTTATTCATATACCAGAAATGATTGAAGCTACTGACTGAATGAAAGGAGCTGGCATCTCACTCTCTTTGAATCTTCTTTATCATGCTAAGAGGAGCAGAAAAAAGCAAAAAATTTCAGAATTGCACCTTGCAATGCGGAGAAATTACTGTTTGTGCATTTACAATATTCATTGATTTTTGCCATTGAAAAACGTCCAGAAATGATTGAAGCTACTGACTGAATGAAAGGAGCTGGCATCTCACTCTCTTTGAATCTTCTTTATCATGCTAAGAGGAGCAGGAAAAAGCAAAAAATTTCAGAATTGCACCTTGCAATGCGGAGAAATTACTGTTTGTGCATTTACAATATTCATTGATTTTTGCCATTGAAAAACATCCAGAAATGATTGAAGCTACTGACTGAATGAAAGGAGCTGGCATCTCACTCTCTTTGAATCTTCTTTATCATGCTAAGAGGAGCAGGAAAAAGCAAAAAATTTCAGAATTGCACCTTGCAATGCGGAGAAATTACTGTTTGTGCATTTACAATATTCATTTATTTTTGCCATTGAAAAACATCATGTTATTCATATACCAGAAATGATTGAAGCTACTGACTGAATGAAAGGAGCTGGCATCTCACTCTCTTTGAATCTTCTTTATCATGCTAAGAGGAGCAGGAAAAAGCAAAAAATTTCAGAATTGCACCTTGCAATGCGGAGAAATTACTGTTTGTGCATTTACAATATTCATTGATTTTTGCCATTGAAAAACGTCCAGAAATGATTGAAGCTACTGACTGAATGAAAGGAGCTGGCATCTCACTCTCTTTGAATCTTCTTTATCATGCTAAGAGGAGCAGGAAAAAGCAAAAAATTTCAGAATTGCACCTTGCAATGCGGAGAAATTACTGTTTGTGCATTTACAATATTCATTGATTTTTGCCATTGAAAAACATCATGTTATTCATATACCAGAAATGTTTGAAGCTACTGACTGAATGAAAGGAGCTGGCATCTCACTCTCTTTGAATCTTCTTTATCATGCTAAGAGGAGCAGGAAAAAGCAAAAAATTTCAGAATTGCACCTTGCAATGCGGAGAAATTACTGTTTGTGCATTTACAATATTCATTGATTTTTGCCATTGAAAAACGTCCAGAAATGATTGAAGCTACTGACTGAATGAAAGGAGCTGGCATCTCACTCTCTTTGAATCTTCTTTATCATGCTAAGAGGAGCAGGAAAAGGCAAAAAATTTCAGAATTGCACCTTGCAATGCGGAGAAATTACTGTTTGTGCATTTACAATATTCATTGATTTTTGCCATTGAAAAACATCATGTTATTCATATACCAGAAATGATTGAAGCTACTGACTGAATGAAAGGAGCTGGCATCTCACTCTCTTTGAATCTTCTTTATCATGCTAAGAGGAGCAGGAAAAAGCAAAAAATTTCAGAATTGCACCTTGCAATGCGGAGAAATTACTGTTTGTGCATTTACAATATTCATTGATTTTTGCCATTGAAAAACATCATGTTATTCATATACCAGAAATGATTGAAGCTACTGACTGAATGAAAGGAGCTGGCATCTCACTCTCTTTGAATCTTCTTTATCATGCTAAGAGGAGCAGGAAAAAGCAAAAAATTTCAGAATTTCACCTTGCAATGCGGAGAAATTACTGTTTGTGCATTTACAATATTCATTGATTTTTGCCATTGAAAAACGTCCAGAAATGATTGAAGCTACTGACTGAATGAAAGGAGCTGGCATCTCACTCTCTTTGAATCTTCTTTATCATGCTAAGAGGAGCAGGAAAAAGCAAAAAAATTCAGAATTGCACCTTGCAATGCGGAGAAATTACTGTTTGTGCATTTACAATATTCATTGATTTTTGCCATTGAAAAACATCATGTTATTCATATACCAGAAATGATTGAAGCTACTGACTGAATGAAAGGAGCTGGCATCTCACTCTCTTTGAATCTTCTTTTTCATGCTAAGAGGAGCAGGAAAAAGTAAAAAATTTCAGAATTGCACCTTGCAATGCGGAGAAATTACTGTTTGTGCATTTACAATATTCATTGATTTTTGCCATTGAAAAACGTCCAGAAATGATTGAAGCTACTGACTGAATAAAAGGAGCTGGCATCTCAGTCTCTTTGAATCTTCTTTATCATGCTAAGAGGAGCAGGAAAAAGCAAAAAATTTCAGAATTGCACCTTGCAATGCGGAGAAATTACTGCTTGTGCATTTACAATATTCATTGATTTTTGCCATTGAAAAACGTCCAGAAATGATTGAAGCTACTGACTGAATGAAAGGAGCTGGCATCTCACTCTCTTTGAATCTTCTTTATCATGCTAAGAGGAGCAGGAAAAAGCAAAAAATTTCAGAATTGCACCTTGCAATACGGAGAAATTACTGTTTGTGCATTTACAATATTCATTGATTTTTGCCATTGAAAAACGTCCAGAAATGATTGAAGCTACTGACTGAATGAAAGGAGCTGGCATCTCACTCTCTTTGAATCTTCTTTATCATGCTAAGAGGAGCAGGAAAAAGCAAAAAATTTCAGAATTGCACCTTGCAATGCGGAGAAATTACTGTTTGTGCATTTACAATATTCATTGATTTTTGCCGTTGAAAAACGTCCAGAAATGATTGAAGCTACTGACTGAATGAAAGGAGCTGGCATCTCACTCTCTTTGAATCTTCTTTATCATGCTAAGAGGAGCAGGAAAAAGCAAAAAATTTCAGAATTGCACCTTGCAATGCGGATAAATTACTGTTTGTGCATTTACAATATTCATTGATTTTTGCCATTGAAAAACATCCAGAAATGATTGAAGCTACTGACTGAATGAAAGGAGCTGGCATCTCACTCTCTTTGAATCTTCTTTATCATGCTAAGAGGAGCAGGAAAAAGCAAAAAATTTCAGAATTGCACCTTGCAATGCGGAGAAATTACTGTTTGTGCATTTACAATATTCATTGATTTTTGCCATTGTTAAACATCATGTTATTCATATACCAGAAATGATTGAAGCTACTGACTGAATGAAAGGAGCTGGCATCTCACTCTCTTTGAATCTTCTTTATCATGCTAAGAGGAGCAGGAAAAAGCAAAAAATTTCAGAATTGCACCTTGCAATGCGGAGAAATTACTGTTTGTGCATTTACAATATTCATTGATTTTTGCCATTGAAAAACGTCCAGAAATGTTTGAAGCTACTGACTGAATGAAAGGAGCTGGCATCTCACTCTCTTTGAATCTTCTTTATCATGCTAAGAGGAGCAGGAAAAAGCAAAAAATTTCAGAATTGCACCTTGCAATGCGGAGAAATTACTGTTTGTGCATTTACAATATTCATTGATTTTTGCCATTGAAAAACATCATGTTATTCATATACCAGAAATGATTGAAGCTACTGACTGAATGAAAGGAGCTGGCATCTCACTCTCTTTGAATCTTCTTTATCATGCTAAGAGGAGCAGGAAAAAGCAAAAAATTTCAGAATTGCACCTTGCAATGCGGAGAAATTACTGTTTGTGCATTTACAATATTCATTGATTTTTGCCATTGAAAAACGTCCAGAAATGATTGAAGCTACTGACTGAATCAAAGGAGCTGGCATCTCACTCTCTTTGAATCTTCTTTATCATGCTAAGAGGAGCAGGAAAAAGCAAAAAATTTCAGAATTGCACCTTGCAATGCGGAGAAATTACTGTTTGTGCATTTACAATATTCATTGATTTTTGCCATTGAAAAACATCATGTTATTCATATACCAGAAATGATTGAAGC
This sequence comes from Phyllobates terribilis, assembly GCF_046119375.1. Classification (NCBI taxonomy): domain Eukaryota; kingdom Metazoa; phylum Chordata; class Amphibia; order Anura; family Dendrobatidae; genus Phyllobates; species Phyllobates terribilis. The sequence goes on from NW_027364563.1 coordinate 55,169, forward strand.
TACTGACTGAATGAAAGGAGCTGGCATCTCACTCTCTTTGAATCTTCTTTTTCATGCTAAGAGGAGCAGGAAAAAGTAAAAAATTTCAGAATTGCACCTTGCAATGCGGAGAAATTACTGTTTGTGCATTTACAATATTCATTGATTTTTGCCATTGAAAAACGTCCAGAAATGATTGAAGCTACTGACTGAATGAAAGGAGCTGGCATCTCAGTCTCTTTGAATCTTCTTTATCATGCTAAGAGGAGCAGGAAAAAGCAAAAAATTTCAGAATTGCACCTTGCAATGCGGAGAAATTACTGCTTGTGCATTTACAATATTCATTGATTTTTGCCATTGAAAAACGTCCAGAAATGATTGAAGCTACTGACTGAATGAAAGGAGCTGGCATCTCACTCTCTTTGAATCTTCTTTATCATGCTAAGAGGAGCAGGAAAAAGCAAAAAATTTCAGAATTGCACCTTGCAATACGGAGAAATTACTGTTTGTGCATTTACAATATTCATTGATTTTTGCCATTGAAAAACGTCCAGAAATGATTGAAGCTACTGACTGAATGAAAGGAGCTGGCATCTCACTCTGTTTGAATCTTCTTTATCATGCTAAGAGGAGCAGGAAAAAGCAAAAAATTTCAGAATTGCACCTTGCAATGCGGAGAAATTACTGTTTGTGCATTTACAATATTCATTGATTTTTGCAATTGAAAAACGTCCAGAAATGATTGAAGCTACTGACTGAATGAAAGGAGCTGGCATCTCACTCTCTTTGAATCTTCTTTATCATGCTAAGAGGAGCAGGAAAAAGCAAAAAATTTCAGAATTGCACCTTGCAATGCGGAGAAATTACTGTTTGTGCATTTACAATATTCATTGATTTTTGCCGTTGAAAAACGTCCAGAAATGATTGAAGCTACTGACTGAATGAATGGAGCTGGCATCTCACTCTCTTTGAATCTTCTTTATCATGCTAAGAGGAGCAGGAAAAAGCAAAAAATTTCAGAATTGCACCTTGCAATGCGGAGAAATTACTGTTTGTGCATTTACAATATTCATTTATTTTTGCCATTGAAAAACATCATGTTATTCATATACCAGAAATGATTGAAGCTACTGACTGAATGAAAGGAGCTGGCATCTCACTCTCTTTGAATCTTCTTTATCATGCTAAGAGGAGCAGGAAAAAGCAAAAAATTTCAGAATTGCACCTTGCAATGCGGAGAAATTACTGTTTGTGCATTTACAATATTCATTGATTTTTGCCATTGAAAAACGTCCAGAAATGATTGAAGCTACTGACTGAATGAAAGGAGCTGGCATCTCACTCTCTTTGAATCTTCTTTATCATGCTAAGAGGAGCAGGAAAAAGCAAAAAATTTCAGAATTGCACCTTGCAATGCGGAGAAATTACTGTTTGTGCATTTACAATATTCATTGATTTTTGCCATTGAAAAACATCATGTTATTCATATACCAGAAATGTTTGAAGCTACTGACTGAATGAAAGGAGCTGGCATCTCACTCTCTTTGAATCTTCTTTATCATGCTAAGAGGAGCAGGAAAAAGCAAAAAATTTCAGAATTGCACCTTGCAATGCGGAGAAATTACTGTTTGTGCATTTACAATATTCATTGATTTTTGCCATTGAAAAACGTCCAGAAATGATTGAAGCTACTGACTGAATGAAAGGAGCTGGCATCTCACTCTCTTTGAATCTTCTTTATCATGCTAAGAGGAGCAGGAAAAGGCAAAAAATTTCAGAATTGCACCTTGCAATGCGGAGAAATTACTGTTTGTGCATTTACAATATTCATTGATTTTTGCCATTGAAAAACATCATGTTATTCATATAACAGAAATGATTGAAGCTACTGACTGAATGAAAGGAGCTGGCATCTCACTCTCTTTGAATCTTCTTTATCATGCTAAGAGGAGCAGGAAAAAGCAAAAAATTTCAGAATTGCACCTTGCAATGCGGAGAAATTACTGTTTGTGCATTTACAATATTCATTGATTTTTGCCATTGAAAAACGTCCAGAAATGATTGAAGCTACTGACTGAATGAAAGGAGCTGGCATCTCAGTCTCTTTGAATCTTCTTTATCATGCTAAGAGGAGCAGGAAAAAGCAAAAAATTTCAGAATTGCACCTTGCAATGCGGAGAAATTACTGCTTGTGCATTTACAATATTCATTGATTTTTGCCATTGAAAAACGTCCAGAAATGATTGAAGCTACTGACTTAATGAAAGGAGCTGGCATCTCACTCTCTTTGAATCTTCTTTATCATGCTAAGAGGAGCAGGAAAAAGCAAAAAATTTCAGAATTGCACCTTGCAATACGGAGAAATTACTGTTTGTGCATTTACAATATTCATTGATTTTTGCCATTGAAAAACGTCCAGAAATGATTGAAGCTACTGACTGAATGAAAGGAGCTGGCATCTCACTCTCTTTGAATCTTCTTTATCATGCTAAGAGGAGCAGGAAAAAGCAAAAAATTTCAGAATTGCACCTTGCAATGCGGAGAAATTACTGTTTGTGCATTTACAATATTCATTGATTTTTGCCATTGAAAAACGTCCAGAAATGATTGAAGCTACTGACTGAATGAAAGGAGCTGGCATCTCACTCTCTTTGAATCTTCTTTATCATGCTAAGAGGAGCAGGAAAAAGCAAAAAATTTCAGAATTGCACCTTGCAATGCGGAGAAATTACTGTTTGTGCATTTACAATATTCATTGATTTTTGCCGTTGAAAAACGTCCAGAAATGATTGAAGCTACTGACTGAATGAAAGGAGCTGGCATCTCACTCTCTTTGAATCTTCTTTATCATGCTAAGAGGAGCAGGAAAAAGCAAAAAATTTCAGAATTGCACCTTGCAATGCGGATAAATTACTGTTTGTGCATTTACAATATTCATTGATTTTTGCCATTGAAAAACATCCAGAAATGATTGAAGCTACTGACTGAATGAAAGGAGCTGGCATCTCACTCTCTTTGAATCTTCTTTATCATGCTAAGAGGAGCAGGAAAAAGCAAAAAATTTCAGAATTGCACCTTGCAATGCGGAGAAATTACTGTTTGTGCATTTACAATATTCATTGATTTTTGCCATTGTTAAACATCATGTTATTCATATACCAGAAATGATTGAAGCTACTGACTGAATGAAAGGAGCTGGCATCTCACTCTCTTTGAATCTTCTTTATCATGCTAAGAGGAGCAGGAAAAAGCAAAAAATTTCAGAATTGCACCTTGCAATGCGGAGAAATTACTGTTTGTGCATTTACAATATTCATTGATTTTTGCCATTGAAAAACGTCCAGAAATGTTTGAAGCTACTGACTGAATGAAAGGAGCTGGCATCTCACTCTCTTTGAATCTTCTTTATCATGCTAAGAGGAGCAGGAAAAAGCAAAAAATTTCAGAATTGCACCTTGCAATGCGGAGAAATTACTGTTTGTGCATTTACAATATTCATTGATTTTTGCCATTGAAAAACATCATGTTATTCATATACCAGAAATGATTGAAGCTACTGACTGAATGAAAGGAGCTGGCATCTCACTCTCTTTGAATCTTCTTTATCATGCTAAGAGGAGCAGAAAAAAGCAAAAAATTTCAGAATTGCACCTTGCAATGCGGAGAAATTACTGTTTGTGCATTTACAATATTCATTGATTTTTGCCATTGAAAAACGTCCAGAAATGATTGAAGCTACTGACTGAATGAAAGGAGCTGGCATCTCACTCTCTTTGAATCTTCTTTATCATGCTAAGAGGAGCAGGAAAAAGCAAAAAATTTCAGAATTGCACCTTGCAATGCGGAGAAATTACTGTTTGTGCATTTACAATATTCATTGATTTTTGCCATTGAAAAACATCCAGAAATGATTGAAGCTACTGACTGAATGAAAGGAGCTGGCATCTCACTCTCTTTGAATCTTCTTTATCATGCTAAGAGGAGCAGGAAAAAGCAAAAAATTTCAGAATTGCACCTTGCAATGCGGAGAAATTACTGTTTGTGCATTTACAATATTCATTTATTTTTGCCATTGAAAAACATCATGTTATTCATATACCAGAAATGATTGAAGCTACTGACTGAATGAAAGGAGCTGGCATCTCACTCTCTTTGAATCTTCTTTATCATGCTAAGAGGAGCAGGAAAAAGCAAAAAATTTCAGAATTGCACCTTGCAATGTGGAGAAATTACTGTTTGTGCATTTACAATATTCATTGATTTTTGCCATTGAAAAACGTCCAGAAATGATTGAAGCTACTGACTGAATGAAAGGAGCTGGCATCTCACTCTCTTTGAATCTTCTTTATCATGCTAAGAGGAGCAGGAAAAAGCAAAAAATTTCAGAATTGCACCTTGCAATGCGGAGAAATTACTGTTTGTGCATTTACAATATTCATTGATTTTTGCCATTGAAAAACATCATGTTATTCATATACCAGAAATGTTTGAAGCTACTGACTGAATGAAAGGAGCTGGCATCTCACTCTCTTTGAATCTTCTTTATCATGCTAAGAGGAGCAGGAAAAAGCAAAAAATTTCAGAATTGCACCTTGCAATGCGGAGAAATTACTGTTTGTGCATTTACAATATTCATTGATTTTTGCCATTGAAAAACGTCCAGAAATGATTGAAGCTACTGACTGAATGAAAGGAGCTGGCATCTCACTCTCTTTGAATCTTCTTTATCATGCTAAGAGGAGCAGGAAAAGGCAAAAAATTTCAGAATTGAACCTTGCAATGCGGAGAAATTACTGTTTGTGCATTTACAATATTCATTGATTTTTGCCATTGAAAAACATCATGTTATTCATATACCAGAAATGATTGAAGCTACTGACTGAATGAAAGGAGCTGGCATCTCACTCTCTTTGAATCTTCTTTATCATGCTAAGAGGAGCAGGAAAAAGCAAAAAATTTCAAAATTGCACCTTGCAATGCGGAGAAATTACTGTTTGTGCATTTACAATATTCATTGATTTTTGCCATTGAAAAACATCATGTTATTCATATACCAGAAATGATTGAAGCTACTGACTGAATGAAAGGAGCTGGCATCTCACTCTCTTTGAATCTTCTTTTTCATGCTAATAGGAGCAGGAAAAAGCAAAAAATTTCAGAATTGCACCTTGCAATGCGGAGAAATTACTGTTTGTGCATTTACAATATTCATTGATTTTTGCCATTGAAAAACGTCCAGAAATGATTGAAGCTACTGACTGAATGAAAGGAGCTGGCATCTCACTCTCTTTGAATCTTCTTTATCATGCTAAGAGGAGCAGGAAAAAGCAAAAAAATTCAGAATTGCACCTTGCAATGCGGAGAAATTACTGTTTGTGCATTTACAATATTCATTGATTTTTGCCATTGAAAAACATCATGTTATTCATATACCAGAAATGATTGAAGCTACTGACTGAATGAAAGGAGCTGGCATCTCACTCTCTTTGAATCTTCTTTTTCATGCTAAGAGGAGCAGGAAAAAGTAAAAAATTTCAGAATTGCACCTTGCAATGCGGAGAAATTACTGTTTGTGCATTTACAATATTCATTGATTTTTGCCATTGAAAAACGTCCAGAAATGATTGAAGCTACTGACTGAATGAAAGGAGCTGGCATCTCAGTCTCTTTGAATCTTCTTTATCATGCTAAGAGGAGCAGGAAAAAGCAAAAAATTTCAGAATTGCACCTTGCAATGCGGAGAAATTACTGCTTGTGCATTTACAATATTCATTGATTTTTGCCATTGAAAAACGTCCAGAAATGATTGAAGCTACTGACTGAATGAAAGGAGCTGGCATCTCACTCTCTTTGAATCTTCTTTATCATGCTAAGAGGAGCAGGAAAAAGCAAAAAATTTCAGAATTGCACCTTGCAATACGGAGAAATTACTGTTTGTGCATTTACAATATTCATTGATTTTTGCCATTGAAAAACGTCCAGAAATGATTGAAGCTACTGACTGAATGAAAAGAGCTGGCATCTCACTCTCTTTGAATCTTCTTTATCATGCTAAGAGGAGCAGGAAAAAGCAAAAAATTTCAGAATTGCACCTTGCAATGCGGAGAAATTACTGTTTGTGCATTTACAATATTCATTGATTTTTGCCATTGAAAAACGTCCAGAAATGATTGAAGCTACTGACTGAATGAAAGGAGCTGGCATCTCACTCTCTTTGAATCTTCTTTATCATGCTAAGAGGAGCAGGAAAAAGCAAAAAATTTCAGAATTGCACCTTGCAATGCGGAGAAATTACTGTTTGTGCATTTACAATATTCATTGATTTTTGCCGTTGAAAAACGTCCAGAAATGATTGAAGCTACTGACTGAATGAAAGGAGCTGGCATCTCACTCTCTTTGAATCTTCTTTATCATGCTAAGAGGAGCAGGAAAAAGCAAAAAATTTCAGAATTGCACCTTGCAATGCGGATAAATTACTGTTTGTGCATTTACAATATTCATTGATTTTTGCCATTGAAAAACATCCAGAAATGATTGAAGCTACTGACTGAATGAAAGGAGCTGGCATCTCACTCTCTTTGAATCTTCTTTATCATGCTAAGAGGAGCAGGAAAAAGCAAAAAATTTCAGAATTGCACCTTGCAATGCGGAGAAATTACTGTTTGTGCATTTACAATATTCATTGATTTTTGCCATTGTTAAACATCATGTTATTCATATACCAGAAATGATTGAAGCTACTGACTGAATGAAAGGAGCTGGCATCTCACTCTCTTTGAATCTTCTTTATCATGCTAAGAGGAGCAGGAAAAAGCAAAAAATTTCAGAATTGCACCTTGCAATGCGGAGAAATTACTGTTTGTGCATTTACAATATTCATTGATTTTTGCCTTTGAAAAACGTCCAGAAATGTTTGAAGCTACTGACTGAATGAAAGGAGCTGGCATCTCACTCTCTTTGAATCTTCTTTATCATGCTAAGAGGAGCAGGAAAAAGCAAAAAATTTCAGAATTGCACCTTGCAATGCGGAGAAATTACTGTTTGTGCATTTACAATATTCATTGATTTTTGCCATTGAAAAACATCATGTTATTCATATACCAGAAATGATTGAAGCTACTGACTGAATGAAAGGAGCTGGCATCTCACTCTCTTTGAATCTTCTTTATCATGCTAAGAGGAGCAGGAAAAAGCAAAAAATTTCAGAATTGCACCTTGCAATGCGGAGAAATTACTGTTTGTGCATTTACAATATTCATTGATTTTTGCCATTGAAAAACGTCCAGAAATGATTGAAGCTACTGACTGAATGAAAGGAGCTGGCATCTCACTCTCTTTGAATCTTCTTTATCATGCTAAGAGGAGCAGGAAAAAGCAAAAAATTTCAGAATTGCACCTTGCAATGCGGAGAAATTACTGTTTGTGCATTTACAATATTCATTGATTTTTGCCATTGAAAAACATCATGTTATTCATATACCAGAAATGATTGAAGCTACTGACTGAATGAAAGGAGCTGGCATCTCACTCTCTTTGAATCTTCTTTTTCATGCTAAGAGGAGCAGGAAAAAGTAAAAAATTTCAGAATTGCACCTTGCAATGCGGAGAAATTACTGTTTGTGCATTTACAATATTCATTGATTTTTGCCATTGAAAAACGTCCAGAAATGATTGAAGCTACTGACTGAATGAAAGGAGCTGGCATCTCAGTCTCTTTGAATCTTCTTTATCATGCTAAGAGGAGCAGGAAAAAGCAAAAAATTTCAGAATTGCACCTTGCAATGCGGAGAAATTACTGCTTGTGCATTTACAATATTCATTGATTTTTGCCATTGAAAAACGTCCAGAAATGATTGAAGCTACTGACTGAATGAAAGGAGCTGGCATCTCACTCTCTTTGAATCTTCTTTATCATGCTAAGAGGAGCAGGAAAAAGCAAAAAATTTCAGAATTGCACCTTGCAATACGGAGAAATTACTGTTTGTGCATTTACAATATTCATTGATTTTTGCCATTGAAAAACGTCCAGAAATGATTGAAGCTACTGACTGAATGAAAGGAGCTGGCATCTCACTCTGTTTGAATCTTCTTTATCATGCTAAGAGGAGCAGGAAAAAGCAAAAAATTTCAGAATTGCACCTTGCAATGCGATGAAATTACTGTTTGTGCATTTACAATATTCATTGATTTTTGCCATTGAAAAACGTCCAGAAATGATTGAAGCTACTGACTGAATGAAAGGAGCTGGCATCTCACTCTCTTTGAATCTTCTTTATCATGCTAAGAGGAGCAGGAAAAAGCAAAAAATTTCAGAATTGCACCTTGCAATGCGGAGAAATTACTGTTTGTGCATTTACAATATTCATTGATTTTTGCCGTTGAAAAACGTCCAGAAATGATTGAAGCTACTGACTGAATGAAAGGAGCTGGCATCTCACTCTCTTTGAATCTTCTTTATCATGCTAAGAGGAGCAGGAAAAAGCAAAAAATTTCAGAATTGCACCTTGCAATGCGGAGAAATTACTGTTTGTGCATTTACAATATTCATTGATTTTTGCCATTGAAAAACATCATGTTATTCATATACCAGAAATGATTGAAGCTACTGACTGAATGAAAGGAGCTGGCATCTCACTCTCTTTGAATCTTCTTTATCATGCTAAGAGGAGCAGGAAAAAGCAAAAAATTTCAGAATTGCACCTTGCAATGCGGAGAAATTACTGTTTGTGCATTTACAATATTCATTGATTTTTGCCATTGAAAAACGTCCAGAAATGATTGAAGCTACTGACTGAATGAAAGGAGCTGGCATCTCACTCTCTTTGAATCTTCTTTATCATGCTAAGAGGAGCAGGAAAAAGCAAAAAAATTCAGAATTGCACCTTGCAATGCGGAGAAATTACTGTTTGTGCATTTACAATATTCATTGATTTTTGCCATTGAAAAACATCATGTTATTCATATACCAGAAATGATTGAAGCTACTGACTGAATGAAAGGAGCTGGCATCTCACTCTCTTTGAATCTTCTTTTTCATGCTAAGAGGAGCAGGAAAAAGCAAAAAATTTCAGAATTGCACCTTGCAATGCGATGAAATTACTGTTTGTGCATTTACAATATTCATTGATTTTTGCCATTGAAAAACGTCCAGAAATGATTGAAGCTACTGACTGAATGAAAGGAGCTGGCATCTCACTCTCTTTGAATCTTCTTTATCATGCTAAGAGGAGCAGGAAAAAGCAAAAAATTTCAGAATTGCACCTTGCAATGCGGAGAAATTACTGTTTGTGCATTTACAATATTCATTGATTTTTGCCGTTGAAAAACGTCCAGAAATGATTGAAGCTACTGACTGAATGAAAGGAGCTGGCATCTCACTCTCTTTGAATCTTCTTTATCATGCTAAGAGGAGCAGGAAAAAGCAAAAAATTTCAGAATTGCACCTTGCAATGCGGAGAAATTACTGTTTGTGCATTTACAATATTCATTGATTTTTGCCATTGAAAAACATCATGTTATTCATATACCAGAAATGATTGAAGCTACTGACTGAATGAAAGGAGCTGGCATCTCACTCTCTTTGAATCTTCTTTATCATGCTAAGAGGAGCAGGAAAAAGCAAAAAATTTCAGAATTGCACCTTGCAATGCGGAGAAATTACTGTTTGTGCATTTACAATATTCATTGATTTTTGCCATTGAAAAACGTCCAGAAATGATTGAAGCTACTGACTGAATGAAAGGAGCTGGCATCTCACTCTCTTTGAATCTTCTTTATCATGCTAAGAGGAGCAGGAAAAAGCAAAAAAATTCAGAATTGCACCTTGCAATGCGGAGAAATTACTGTTTGTGCATTTACAATATTCATAGATTTTTGCCATTGAAAAACATCATGTTATTCATATACCAGAAATGATTGAAGCTACTGACTGAATGAAAGGAGCTGGCATCTCACTCTCTTTGAATCTTCTTTTTCATGCTAAGAGGAGCAGGAAAAAGTAAAAAATTTCAGAATTGCACCTTGCAATGCGGAGAAATTACTGTTTGTGCATTTACAATATTCATTGATTTTTGCCATTGAAAAACGTCCAGAAATGATTGAAGCTACTGACTGAATGAAAGGAGCTGGCATCTCAGTCTCTTTGAATCTTCTTTATCATGCTAAGAGGAGCAGGAAAAAGCAAAAAATTTCAGAATTGCACCTTGCAATGCGGAGAAATTACTGCTTGTGCATTTACAATATTCATTGATTTTTGCCATTGAAAAACGTCCAGAAATGATTGAAGCTACTGACTGAATGAAAGGAGCTGGCATCTCACTCTCTTTGAATCTTCTTTATCATGCTAAGAGGAGCAGGAAAAAGCAAAAAATTTCAGAATTGCACCTTGCAATACGGAGAAATTACTGTTTGTGCATTTACAATATTCATTGATTTTTGCCATTGAAAAACGTCCAGAAATGATTGAAGCTACTGACTGAATGAAAGGAGCTGGCATCTCACTCTCTTTGAATCTTCTTTATCATGCTAAGAGGAGCAGGAAAAAGCAAAAAATTTCAGAATTGCACCTTGCAATGCGGAGAAATTACTGTTTGTGCATTTACAATATTCATTGATTTTTGCCATTGAAAAACGTCCAGAAATGATTGAAGCTACTGACTGAATGAAAGGAGCTGGCATCTCACTCTCTTTGAATCTTCTTTATCATGCTAAGAGGAGCAGGAAAAAGCAAAAAATTTCAGAATTGCACCTTGCAATGCGGAGAAATTACTGTTTGTGCATTTACAATATTCATTGATTTTTGCCGTTGAAAAACGTCCAGAAATGATTGAAGCTACTGACTGAATGAAAGGAGCTGGCATCTCACTCTCTTTGAATCTTCTTTATCATGCTAAGAGGAGCAGGAAAAAGCAAAAAATTTCAGAATTGCACCTTGCAATGCGGATAAATTACTGTTTGTGCATTTACAATATTCATTGATTTTTGCCATTGAAAATCATCCAGAAATGATTGAAGCTACTGACTGAATGAAAGGAGCTGGCATCTCACTCTCTTTGAATCTTCTTTATCATGCTAAGAGGAGCAGGAAAAAGCAAAAAATTTCAGAATTGCACCTTGCAATGCGGAGAAATTACTGTTTGTGCATTTACAATATTCATTGATTTTTGCCATTGTTAAACATCATGTTATTCATATACCAGAAATGATTGAAGCTACTGACTGAATGAAAGGAGCTGGCATCTCACTCTCTTTGAATCTTCTTTATCATTCTAAGAGGAGCAGGAAAAAGCAAAAAATTTCAGAATTGCACCTTGCAATGCGGAGAAATTACTGTTTGTGCATTTACAATATTCATTGATTTTTGCCATTGAAAAACGTCCAGAAATGTTTGAAGCTACTGACTGAATGAAAGGAGCTGGCATCTCACTCTCTTTGAATCTTCTTTATCATGCTAAGAGGAGCAGGAAAAAGCAAAAAATTTCAGAATTGCACCTTGCAATGCGGAGAAATTACTGTTTGTGCATTTACAATATTCATTGATTTTTGCCATTGAAAAACATCATGTTATTCATATACCAGAAATGATTGAAGCTACTGACTGAATGAAAGGAGCTGGCATCTCACTCTCTTTGAATCTTCTTTATCATGCTAAGAGGAGCAGGAAAAAGCAAAAAATTTCAGAATTGCACCTTGCAATGCGGAGAAATTACTGTTTGTGCATTTACAATATTCATTGATTTTTGCCATTGAAAAACGTCCAGAAATGATTGAAGCTACTGACTGAATGAAAGGAGCTGGCATCTCACTCTCTTTGAATCTTCTTTATCATGCTAAGAGGAGCAGGAAAAAGCAAAAAATTTCAGAATTGCACCTTGCAATGCGGAGAAATTACTGTTTGTGCATTTACAATATTCATTGATTTTTGCCATTGAAAAACATCATGTTATTCATATACCAGAAATGATTGAAGCTACTGACTGAATGAAAGGAGCTGGCATCTCACTCTCTTTGAATCTTCTTTTTCATGCTAAGAGGAGCAGGAAAAAGTAAAAAATTTCAGAATTGCACCTTGCAATGCGGAGAAATTACTGTTTGTGCATTTACAATATTCATTGATTTTTGCCATTGAAAAACGTCCAGAAATGATTGAAGCTACTGACTGAATGAAAGGAGCTGGCATCTCAGTCTCTTTGAATCTTCTTTATCATGCTAAGAGGAGCAGGAAAAAGCAAAAAATTTCAGAATTGCACCTTGCAATGCGGAGAAATTACTGCTTGTGCATTTACAATATTCATTGATTTTTGCCATTGAAAAACGTCCAGAAATGATTGAAGCTACTGACTGAATGAAAGGAGCTGGCATCTCACTCTCTTTGAATCTTCTTTATCATGCTAAGAGGAGCAGGAAAAAGCAAAAAATTTCAGAATTGCACCTTGCAATACGGAGAAATTACTGTTTGTGCATTTACAATATTCATTGATTTTTGCCATTGAAAAACCTCCAGAAATGATTGAAGCTACTGACTGAATGAAAGGAGCTGGCATCTCACTCTGTTTGAATCTTCTTTATCATGCTAAGTGGAGCAGGAAAAAGCAAAAAATTTCAGAATTGCACCTTGAAATGCGGAGAAATTACTGTTTGTGCATTTACAATATTCATTGATTTTTGCCATTGAAAAACGTCCAGAAATGATTGAAGCTACTGACTGAATGAAAGGAGCTGGCATCTCACTCTCTTTGAATCTTCTTTATCATGCTAAGAGGAGCAGGAAAAAGCAAAAAATTTCAGAATTGCACCTTGCAATGCGGAGAAATTACTGTTTGTGCATTTACAATATTCATTGATTTTTGCCATTGAAAAACATCATGTTATTCATATACCAGAAATGATTGAAGCTACTGACTGAATGAAAGGAGCTGGCATCTCACTCTCTTTGAATCTTCTTTTTCATGCTAAGAGGAGCAGGAAAAAGTAAAAAATTTCAGAATTGCACCTTGCAATGCGGAGAAATTACTGTTTGTGCATTTACAATATTCATTGATTTTTGCCATTGAAAAACGTCCAGAAATGATTGAAGCTACTGACTGAATGAAAGGAGCTGGCATCTCAGTCTCTTTGAATCTTCTTTATCATGCTAAGAGGAGCAGGAAAAAGCAAAAAATTTCAGAATTGCACCTTGCAATGCGGAGAAATTACTGCTTGTGCATTTACAATATTCATTGATTTTTGCCATTGAAAAACGTCCAGAAATGATTGAAGCTACTGACTGAATGAAAGGAGCTGGCATCTCACTCTCTTTGAATCTTCTTTATCATGCTAAGAGGAGCAGGAAAAAGCAAAAAATTTCAGAATTGCACCTTGCAATACGGAGAAATTACTGTTTGTGCATTTACAATATTCATTGATTTTTGCCATTGAAAAACCTCCAGAAATGATTGAAGCTACTGACTGAATGAAAGGAGCTGGCATCTCACTCTGTTTGAATCTTCTTTATCATGCTAAGTGGAGCAGGAAAAAGCAAAAAATTTCAGAATTGCACCTTGCAATGCGGAGAAATTACTGTTTGTGCATTTACAATATTCATTGATTTTTGCCATTGAAAAACGTCCAGAAATGATTGAAGCTACTGATTGAATGAAAGGAGCTGGCATCTCACTCTCTTTGAATCTTCTTTATCATGCTAAGAGGAGCAGGAAAAAGCAAAAAATTTCAGAATTGCACCTTGCAATGCGGAGAAATTACTGTTTGTGCATTTACAATATTCATTGATTTTTGCCATTGAAAAACATCATGTTATTCATATACCAGAAATGATTGAAGCTACTGACTGAATGAAAGGAGCTGGCATCTCACTCTCTTTGAATCTTCTTTTTCATGCTAAGAGGAGCAGGAAAAAGTAAAAAATTTCAGAATTGCACCTTGCAATGCGGAGAAATTACTGTTTGTGCATTTACAATATTCATTGATTTTTGCCATTGAAAAACGTCCAGAAATGATTGAAGCTACTGACTGAATGAAAGGAGCTGGCATCTCAGTCTCTTTGAATCTTCTTTATCATGCTAAGAGGAGCAGGAAAAAGCAAAAAATTTCAGAATTGCACCTTGCAATGCGGAGAAATTACTGCTTGTGCATTTACAATATTCATTGATTTTTGCCATTGAAAAACGTCCAGAAATGATTGAAGCTACTGACTGAATGAAAGGAGCTGGCATCTCACTCTCTTTGAATCTTCTTTATCATGCTAAGAGGAGCAGGAAAAAGCAAAAAATTTCAGAATTGCACCTTGCAATGCGATGAAATTACTGTTTGTGCATTTACAATATTCATTGATTTTTGCCATTGAAAAACGTCCAGAAATGATTGAAGCTACTGACTGAATGAAAGGAGCTGGCATCTCACTCTCTTTGAATCTTCTTTATCATGCTAAGAGGAGCAGGAAAAAGCAAAAAATTTCAGAATTGCACCTTGCAATGCGGAGAAATTACTGTTTGTGCATTTACAATATTCATTGATTTTTGCCGTTGAAAAACGTCCAGAAATGATTGAAGCTACTGACTGAATGAAAGGAGCTGGCATCTCACTCTCTTTGAATCTTCTTTATCATGCTAAGAGGAGCAGGAAAAAGCAAAAAATTTCAGAATTGCACCTTGCAATGCGGAGAAATTACTGTTTGTGCATTTACAATATTCATTGATTTTTGCCATTGAAAAACATCATGTTATTCATATACCAGAAATGATTGAAGCTACTGACTGAATGAAAGGAGCTGGCATCTCACTCTCTTTGAATCTTCTTTATCATGCTAAGAGGAGCAGGAAAAAGCAAAAAATTTCAGAATTGCACCTTGCAATGCGGAGAAATTACTGTTTGTGCATTTACAATATTCATTGATTTTTGCCATTGAAAAACGTCCAGAAATGATTGAAGCTACTGACTGAATGAAAGGAGCTGGCATCTCACTCTCTTTGAATCTTCTTTATCATGCTAAGAGGAGCAGGAAAAAGCAAAAAAATTCAGAATTGCACCTTGCAATGCGGAGAAATTACTGTTTGTGCATTTACAATATTCATTGATTTTTGCCATTGAAAAACATCATGTTATTCATATACCAGAAATGATTGAAGCTACTGACTGAATGAAAGGAGCTGGCATCTCACTCTCTTTGAATCTTCTTTTTCATGCTAAGAGGAGCAGGAAAAAGTAAAAAATTTCAGAATTGCACCTTGCAATGCGGAGAAATTACTGTTTGTGCATTTACAATATTCATTGATTTTTGCCATTGAAAAACGTCCAGAAATGATTGAAGCTACTGACTGAATGAAAGGAGCTGGCATCTCAGTCTCTTTGAATCTTCTTTATCATGCTAAGAGGAGCAGGAAAAAGCAAAAAATTTCAGAATTGCACCTTGCAATGCGGAGAAATTACTGCTTGTGCATTTACAATATTCATTGATTTTTGCCATTGAAAAACGTCCAGAAATGATTGAAGCTACTGACTGAATGAAAGGAGCTGGCATCTCACTCTCTTTGAATCTTCTTTATCATGCTAAGAGGAGCAGGAAAAAGCAAAAAATTTCAGAATTGCACCTTGCAATACGGAGAAATTACTGTTTGTGCATTTACAATATTCATTGATTTTTGCCATTGAAAAACGTCCAGAAATGATTGAAGCTACTGACTGAATGAAAGGAGCTGGCATCTCACTCTCTTTGAATCTTCTTTATCATGCTAAGAGGAGCAGGAAAAAGCAAAAAATTTCAGAATTGCACCTTGCAATGCGGAGAAATTACTGTTTGTGCATTTACAATATTCATTGATTTTTGCCATTGAAAAACGTCCAGAAATGATTGAAGCTACTGACTGAATGAAAGGAGCTGGCATCTCACTCTCTTTGAATCTTCTTTATCATGCTAAGAGGAGCAGGAAAAAGCAAAAAATTTCAGAATTGCACCTTGCAATGCGGAGAAATTACTGTTTGTGCATTTACAATATTCATTGATTTTTGCCGTTGAAAAACGTCCAGAAATGATTGAAGCTACTGACTGAATGAAAGGAGCTGGCATCTCACTCTCTTTGAATCTTCTTTATCATGCTAAGAGGAGCAGGAAAAAGCAAAAAATTTCAGAATTGCACCTTGAAATGCGGATAAATTACTGTTTGTGCATTTACAATATTCATTGATTTTTGCCATTGAAAAACATCCAGAAATGATTGAAGCTACTGACTGAATGAAAGGAGCTGGCATCTCACTCTCTTTGAATCTTCTTTATCATGCTAAGAGGAGCAGGAAAAAGCAAAAAATTTCAGAATTGCACCTTGCAATGCGGAGAAATTACTGTTTGTGCATTTACAATATTCATTGATTTTTGCCATTGTTAAACATCATGTTATTCATATACCAGAAATGATTGAAGCTACTGACTGAATGAAAGGAGCTGGCATCTCACTCTCTTTGAATCTTCTTTATCATGCTAAGAGGAGCAGGAAAAAGCAAAAAATTTCAGAATTGCACCTTGCAATGCGGAGAAATTACTGTTTGTGCATTTACAATATTCATTGATTTTTGCCATTGAAAAACGTCCAGAAATGTTTGAAGCTACTGACTGAATGAAAGGAGCTGGCATCTCACTCTCTTTGAATCTTCTTTATCATGCTAAGAGGAGCAGGAAAAAGCAAAAAATTTCAGAATTGCACCTTGCAATGCGGAGAAATTACTGTTTGTGCATTTACAATATTCATTGATTTTTGCCATTGAAAAACATCATGTTATTCATATACCAGAAATGATTGAAGCTACTGACTGAATGAAAGGAGCTGGCATCTCACTCTCTTTGAATCTTCTTTATCATGCTAAGAGGAGCAGGAAAAAGCAAAAAATTTCAGAATTGCACCTTGCAATGCGGAGAAATTACTGTTTGTGCATTTACAATATTCATTGATTTTTGCCATTGAAAAACGTCCAGAAATGATTGAAGCTACTGACTGAATGAAAGGAGCTGGCATCTCACTCTCTTTGAATCTTCTTTATCATGCTAAGAGGAGCAGGAAAAAGCAAAAAATTTCAGAATTGCACCTTGCAATGCGGAGAAATTACTGTTTGTGCATTTACAATATTCATTGATTTTTGCCATTGAAAAACATCATGTTATTCATATACCAGAAATGATTGAAGCTACTGACTGAATGAAAGGAGCTGGCATCTCACTCTCTTTGAATCTTCTTTTTCATGCTAAGAGGAGCAGGAAAAAGTAAAAAATTTCAGAATTGCACCTTGCAATGCGGAGAAATTACTGTTTGTGCATTTACAATATTCATTGATTTTTGCCATTGAAAAACGTCCAGAAATGATTGAAGCTACTGACTGAATGAAAGGAGCTGGCATCTCAGTCTCTTTGAATCTTCTTTATCATGCTAAGAGGAGCAGGAAAAAGCAAAAAATTTCAGAATTGCACCTTGCAATGCGGAGAAATTACTGCTTGTGCATTTACAATATTCATTGATTTTTGCCATTGAAAAACGTCCAGAAATGATTGAAGCTACTGACTGAATGAAAGGAGCTGGCATCTCACTCTCTTTGAATCTTCTTTATCATGCTAAGAGGAGCAGGAAAAAGCAAAAAATTTCAGAATTGCACCTTGCAATACGGAGAAATTACTGTTTGTGCATTTACAATATTCATTGATTTTTGCCATTGAAAAACCTCCAGAAATGATTGAAGCTACTGACTGAATGAAAGGAGCTGGCATCTCACTCTGTTTGAATCTTCTTTATCATGCTAAGTGGAGCAGGAAAAAGCAAAAAATTTCAGAATTGCACCTTGCAATGCGGAGAAATTACTGTTTGTGCATTTACAATATTCATTGATTTTTGCCATTGAAAAACGTCCAGAAATGATTGAAGCTACTGACTGAATGAAAGGAGCTGGCATCTCACTCTCTTTGAATCTTCTTTATCATGCTAAGAGGAGCAGGAAAAAGCAAAAAATTTCAGAATTGCACCTTGCAATGCGGAGAAATTACTGTTTGTGCATTTACAATATTCATTGATTTTTGCCGTTGAAAAACGTCCAGAAATGATTGAAGCTACTGACTGAATGAAAGGAGCTGGCATCTCACTCTCTTTGAATCTTCTTTATCATGCTAAGAGGAGCAGGAAAAAGCAAAAAATTTCAGAATTGCACCTTGCAATGCGGAGAAATTACTGTTTGTGCATTTACAATATTCATTGATTTTTGCCATTGAAAAACATCCAGAAATGATTGAAGCTACTGACTGAATGAAAGGAGCTGGCATCTCACTCTCTTTGAATCTTCTTTATCATGCTAAGAGGAGCAGGAAAAAGCAAAAAATTTCAGAATTGCACCTTGCAATGCGGAGAAATTACTGTTTGTGCATTTACAATATTCATTGATTTTTGCCATTGTTAAACATCATGTTATTCATATACCAGAAATGATTGAAGCTACTGACTGAATGAAAGGAGCTGGCATCTCACTCTCTTTGAATCTTCTTTATCATGCTAAGAGGAGCAGGAAAAAGCAAAAAATTTCAGAATTGCACCTTGCAATGCGGAGAAATTACTGTTTGTGCATTTACAATATTCATTGATTTTTGCCATTGAAAAACGTCCAGAAATGTTTGAAGCTACTGACTGAATGAAAGGAGCTGGCATCTCACTCTCTTTGAATCTTCTTTATCATGCTAAGAGGAGCAGGAAAAAGCAAAAAATTTCAGAATTGCACCTTGCAATGCGGAGAAATTACTGTTTGTGCATTTACAATATTCATTGATTTTTGCCATTGAAAAACGTCCAGAAATGATTGAAGCTACTGACTGAATGAAAGGAGCTGGCATCTCACTCTCTTTGAATCTTCTTTATCATGCTAAGAGGAGCAGGAAAATGCAAAAAATTTCAGAATTGCTCCTTGCAATGCGGAGAAATTACTGTTTGTGCATTTACAATATTCATTGATTTTTGCCATTGAAAAACATCATGTTATTCATATACCAGAAATGTTTGAAGCTACTGACTGAATGAAAGGAGCTGGCATGTCACTCTCTTTGAATCTTCTTTATCATGCTAAAAGGAGCAGGAAAAAGCAAAAAATTTCAGAATTGCACCTTGCAATGCGGAGAAATTACTGTTTGTGCATTTACAATATTCATTGATTTTTGCCATTGAAAAACGTCCAGAAATGATTGAAGCTACTGACTGAATGAAAGGAGCTGGCATCTCACTCTCTTTGAATCTTCTTTATCATGCTAAGAGGAGCAGGAAAAAGCAAAAAATTTCAGAATTGCACCTTGCAATGCGGAGAAATTACTGTTTGTGCATTTACAATATTCATTGATTTTTGCCATTGAAAAACATCATGTTATTCACATACCAGAAATGATTGAAGCTACTGACTGAATGAAAGGAGCTGGCATCTCACTCTCTTTGAATCTTCTTTATCATGCTAAGAGGAGCAGGAAAAAGCAAAAAATTTCAGAATTGCACCTTGCAATGCGGAGAAATTACTGTTTGTGCATTTACAATATTCATTGATTTTTGCCATTGAAAAACGTCCAGAAATGATTGAAGCTACTGACTGAATGAAAGGAGCTGGCATCTCACTCTCTTTGAATCTTCTTTATCATGCTAAGAGGAGCAGGAAAAAGCAAAAAATTTCAGAATTGCACCTTGCAATGCGGAGAAATTACTGTTTGTGCATTTACAATATTCATTGATTTTTGCCATTGAAAAACATCATGTTATTCATATACCAGAAATGTTTGAAGCTACTGACTGAATGAAAGGAGCTGGCATCTCACTCTCTTTGAATCTTCTTTACCATGCTAAGAGGAGCAGGAAAAAGCAAAAAATTTCAGAATTGCACCTTGCAATGCGGAGAAATTACTGTTTGTGCATTTACAATATTCATTGATTTTTGCCATTGAAAAACGTCCAGAAATGATTGAAGCTACTGACTGAATGAAAGGAGCTGGCATCTCACTCTCTTTGAATCTTCTTTATCATGCTAAGAGGAGCAGGAAAAGGCAAAAAATTTCAGAATTGCACCTTGCAATGCGGAGAAATTACTGTTTGTGCATTTACAATATTCATTGATTTTTGCCATTGAAAAACATCATGTTATTCATATACCAGAAATGTTTGAAGCTACTGACTGAATGAAAGGAGCTGGCATCTCACTCTCTTTGAATCTTCTTTATCATGCTAAGAGGAGCAGGAAAAAGCAAAAAATTTCAGAATTGCACCTTGCAATGCGAATAAATTACTGTTTGTGCATTTACAATATTCATTGATTTTTGCCATTGAAAAACATCATGTTATTCATATACCAGAAATGATTGAAGCTACTGACTGAATGAAAGGAGCTGGCATCTCACTCTCTTTGAATCTTCTTTATCATGCTAAGAGGAGCAGGAAAAAGCAAAAAATTTCAGAATTGCACCTTGCAATGCGGAGAAATTACTGTTTGTGCATTTACAATATTCATTGATTTTTGCCATTGAAAAACATCATGTTATTCATATACCAGAAATGATTGAAGCTACTGACTGAATGAAAGGAGCTGGCATCTCACTCTCTTTGAATCTTCTTTATCATGCTAAGAGGAGCAGGAAAAAGCAAAAAATTTCAGAATTGCACCTCGCAATGCGGAGAAATTACTGTTTGTGCATTTACAATATTCATTGATTTTTGCCATTGAAAAACGTCCAGAAATGATTGAAGCTACTGACTGAATGAAAGGAGCTGGCATCTCACTCTCTTTGAATCTTCTTTATCATGCTAAGAGGAGCAGGAAAAAGCAAAAAATTTCAGAATTGCACCTTGCAATGCGGAGAAATTGCTGTTTGTGCATTTACAAAATTCATTGATTTTTGCCATTGAAAAACATCATGTTATTCATATACCAGAAATGTTTGAAGCTACTGACTGAATGAAAGGAGCTGGCATCTCACTCTCTTTGAATCTTCTTTATCATGCTAAGAGGAGCAGGAAAAAGCAAAAAATTTCAGAATTGCACCTTGCAATGCGGAGAAATTACTGTTTGTGCATTTACAATATTCATTGATTTTTGCCATTGAAAAACGTCCAGAAATGATTGAAGCTACTGACTGAATGAAAGGAGCTGGCATCTCACTCTCTTTGAATCTTCTTTATCATGCTAAGAGGAGCAGGAAAAAGCAAAAAATTTCAGAATTGCACCTTGCAATGCGGAGAAATTACTGTTTGTGCATTTACAATATTCATTGATTTTTGCCATTGAAAAACGTCCAGAAATGATTGAAGCTACTGACTGAATGAAAGGAGCTGGCATCTCACTCTCTTTGAATCTTCTTTATCATGCTAAGAGGAGCAGGAAAAAGCAAAAAATTTCAGAATTGCACCTTGCAATGCGGAGAAATTACTGTTTGTGCATTTACAATATACATTGATTTTTGCCATTGAAAAACGTCCAGAAATGATTGAAGCTACTGACTGAATGAAAGGAGCTGGCATCTCACTCTCTTTGAATCTTCTTTATCATGCTAAGAGGAGCAGGAAAAAGCAAAAAATTTCAGAATTGCACCTTGCAATGCGGAGAAATTACTGTTTGTGCATTTACAATATTCATTGATTTTTGCCATTGAAAAACGTCCAGAAATGATTGAAGCTACTGACTGAATGAAAGGAGCTGGCATCTCACTCTCTTTGAATCTTCTTTATCATGCTAAGAGGAGCAGGAAAAAGCAAAAAATTTCAGAACTGCACCTTGCAATGCGGAGAAATTACTGTTTGTGCATTTACAATATTCATTGATTTTTGCCATTGAAAAACGTCCAGAAATGATTGAACCTACCGACTGAATGAAAGGAGCTGGCATCTCACTCTCTTTGAATCTTCTTTATCATGCTAAGAGGAGCAGGAAAAAGCAAAAAATTTCAGAATTGCACCTTGCAATGCGGAGAAATTACTGTTTGTGCATTTACAATATTCATTGATTTTTGCCATTGAAAAACGTCCAGAAATGATTGAAGCTACTGACTGAATGAAAGGAGCTGGCATCTCACTCTCTTTGAATCTTCTTTATCATGCTAAGAGGAGCAGGAAAAAGCAAAAAATTTCAGAATTGCACCTTGCAATGCGGAGAAATTACTGTTTGTGCATTTACAATATTCATTGATTTTTGCCATTGAAAAACATCATGTTATTCATATACCAGAAATGTTTGAAGCTACTGACTGAATGAAAGGAGCTGGCATGTCACTCTCTTTGAATCTTCTTTATCATGCTAAGAGGAGCAGGAAAAAGCAAAAAATTTCAGAATTGCACCTTGCAATGCGGAGAAATTACTGTTTGTGCATTTACAATATTCATTGATTTTTGCCATTGAAAAACGTCCAGAAATGATTGAAGCTACTGACTGAATGAAAGGAGCTGGCATCTCACTCTCTTTGAATCTTCTTTATCATGCTAAGAGGAGCAGGAAAAAGCAAAAAATTTCAGAATTGCACCTTGCAATGCGGAGAAATTACTGTTTGTGCATTTACAATATTCATTGATTTTTGCCATTGAAAAACATCATGTTATTCATATACCAGAAATGATTGAAGCTACTGACTGAATGACAGGAGCTGGCATCTCACTCTCTTTGAATCTTCTTTATCATGCTAAGAGGAGCAGGAAAAAGCAAAAAATTTCAGAATTGCACCTTGCAATGCGGAGAAATTACTGTTTGTGCATTTACAATATTCATTGATTTTTGCCATTGAAAAACGTCCAGAAATGATTGAAGCTACTGACTGAATGAAAGGAGCTGGCATCTCACTCTCTTTGAATCTTCTTTATCATGCTAAGAGGAGCAGGAAAAAGCAAAAAATTTCAGAATTGCACCTTGCAATGCGGAGAAATTACTGTTTGTGCATTTACAATATTCATTGATTTTTGCCATTGAAAAACGTCCAGAAATGATTGAAGCTACTGACTGAATGAAAGGAGCTGGCATCTCACTCTCTTTGAATCTTCTTTATCATGCTAAGAGGAGCAGGAAAAAGCAAAAAATTTCAGAATTGCACCTTGCAATGCGGAGAAATTACTGTTTGTGCATTTACAATATACATTGATTTTTGCCATTGAAAAACGTCCAGAAATGATTGAAGCTACTGACTGAATGAAAGGAGCTGGCATCTCACTCTCTTTGAATCTTCTTTATCATGCTAAGAGGAGCAGGAAAAAGCAAAAAATTTCAGAATTGCACCTTGCAATGCGGAGAAATTACTGTTTGTGCATTTACAATATACATTGATTTTTGCCATTGAAAAACGTCCAGAAATGATTGAAGCTACTGACTGAATGAAAGGAGCTGGCATCTCACTCTCTTTGAATCTTCTTTATCATGCTAAGACGAGCAGGAAAAAGCAAAAAATTTCAGAATTGCACCTTGCAATGCGGAGAAATTACTGTTTGTGCATTTACAATATTCATTGATTTTTGCCATTGAAAAACGTCCAGAAATGATTGAAGCTACTGACTGAATGAAAGGAGCTGGCATCTCACTCTCTTTGAATCTTCTTTATCATGCTAAGAGGAGCAGGAAAAAGCAAAAAATTTCAGAATTGCACCTTGCAATGCGGAGAAATTACTGTTTGTGCATTTACAATATTCATTGATTTTTGCCATTGAAAAACGTCCAGAAATGATTGAACCTACCGACTGAATGAAAGGAGCTGGCATCTCACTCTCTTTGAATCTTCTTTATCATGCTAAGAGGAGCAGGAAAAAGCAAAAAATTTCAGAATTGCACCTTGCAATGCGGAGAAATTACTGTTTGTGCATTTACAATATTCATTGATTTTTGCCATTGAAAAACGTCCAGAAATGATTGAAGCTACTGACTGAATGAAAGGAGCTGGCATCTCACTCTCTTTGAATCTTCTTTATCATGCTAAGAGGAGCAGGAAAAAGCAAAAAATTTCAGAATTGCACCTTGCAATGCGGAGAAATTACTGTTTGTGCATTTACAATATTCATTGATTTTTGCCATTGAAAAACATCATGTTATTCATATACCAGAAATGTTTGAAGCTACTGACTGAATGAAAGGAGCTGGCATGTCACTCTCTTTGAATCTTCTTTATCATGCTAAGAGGAGCAGGAAAAAGCAAAAAATTTCAGAATTGCACCTTGCAATGCGGAGAAATTACTGTTTGTGCATTTACAATATTCATTGATTTTTGCCATTGAAAAACGTCCAGAAATGATTGAAGCTACTGACTGAATGAAAGGAGCTGGCATCTCACTCTCTTTGAATCTTCTTTATCATGCTAAGAGGAGCAGGAAAAAGCAAAAAATTTCAGAATTGCACCTTGCAATGCGGAGAAATTACTGTTTGTGCATTTACAATATTCATTGATTTTTGCCATTGAAAAACATCATGTTATTCATATACCAGAAATGATTGAAGCTACTGACTGAATGAAAGGAGCTGGCATCTCACTCTCTTTGAATCTTCTTTATCATGCTAAGAGGAGCAGGAAAAAGCAAAAAATTTCAGAATTGCACCTTGCAATGCGGAGAAATTACTGTTTGTGCATTTACAATATTCATTGATTTTTGCCATTGAAAAACGTCCAGAAATGATTGAAGCTACTGACTGAATGAAAGGAGCTGGCATCTCACTCTCTTTGAATCTTCTTTATCATGCTAAGAGGAGCAGGAAAAAGCAAAAAATTTCAGAATTGCACCTTGCAATGCGGAGAAATTACTGTTTGTGCATTTACAATATTCATTGATTTTTGCCATTGAAAAACATCATGTTATTCATATACCAGAAATGTTTGAAGCTACTGACTGAATGAAAGGAGCTGGAATCTCACTCTCTTTGAATCTTCTTTATCATGCTAAGAGGAGCAGGAAAAAGCAAAAAATTTCAGAATTGCACCTTGCAATGCGGAGAAATTACTGTTTGTGCATTTACAATATTCATTGATTTTTGCCATTGAAAAACGTCCAGAAATGATTGAAGCTACTGACTGAATGAAAGGAGCTGGCATCTCACTCTCTTTGAATCTTCTTTATCATGCTAAGAGGAGCAGGAAAAGGCAAAAAATTTCAGAATTGCACCTTGCAATGCGGAGAAATTACTGTTTGTGCATTTACAATATTCATTGATTTTTGCCATTGAAAAACATCATGTTATTCATATACCAGAAATGTTTGAAGCTACTGACTGAATGAAAGGAGCTGGCATCTCACTCTCTTTGAATCTTCTTTATCATGCTAAGAGGAGCAGGAAAAACCAAAAAATTTCAGAATTGCACCTTGCAATGCGAATAAGTTACTGTTTGTGCATTTACAATATTCATTGATTTTTGCCATTGAAAAACATCATCTTATTCATATACCAGAAATGATTGAAGCTACTGACTGAATGAAAGGAGCTGGCATCTCACTCTCTTTGAATCTTCTTTATCATGCTAAGAGGAGCAGGAAAAAGCAAAACATTTCAGAATTGCACCTTGCAATGCGGAGAAATTACTGTTTGTGCATTTACAATATTCATTGATTTTTGCCATTGAAAAACATCATGTTATTCACATACCAGAAATGATTGAAGCTACTGACTGAATGAAAGGAGCTGGCATCTCACTCTCTTTGAATCTTCTTTATCATGCTAAGAGGAGCAGGAAAAAGCAAAAAATTTCAGAATTGCACCTTGCAATGCGGAGAAATTGCTGTTTGTGCATTTACAAAATTCATTGATTTTTGCCATTGAAAAACATCATGTTATTCATATACCAGAAATGTTTGAAGCTACTGACTGAATGAAAGGAGCTGGCATCTCACTCTCTTTGAATCTTCTTTATCATGCTAAGAGGAGCAGGAAAAAGCAAAAAATTTCAGAATTGCACCTTGCAATGCGGAGAAATTACTGTTTGTGCATTTACAATATTCATTGATTTTTGCCATTGAAAAACGTCCAGAAATGATTGAATCTACTGACTGAATGAAAGGAGCTGGCATCTCACTCTCTTTGAATCTTCTTTATCATGCTAAGAGGAGCAGGAAAAAGCAAAAAATTTCAGAATTGCACCTTGCAATGCGGAGAAATTACTGTTTGTGCATTTACAATATACATTGATTTTTGCCATTGAAAAACGTCCAGAAATGATTGAAGCTACTGACTGAATGAAAGGAGCTGGCATCTCACTCTCTTTGAATCTTCTTTATCATGCTAAGAGGAGCAGGAAAAAGCAAAAAATTTCAGAATTGCACCTTGCAATGCGGAGAAATTACTGTTTGTGCATTTACAATATTCATTGATTTTTGCCGTTGAAAAAAGTCCAGAAATGATTGAAGCTACTGACTGAATGAAAGGAGCTGGCATCTCACTCTCTTTGAATCTTCTTTATCATGCTAAGAGGAGCAGGAAAAAGCAAGAAATTTCAGAATTGCACCTTGCAATGCGGAGAAATTACTGTTTGTGCATTTACAATATTCATTGATTTTTGCCATTGAAAAACATCATGTTATTCATATACCAGAAATGTTTGAAGCTACTGACTGAATGAAAGGAGCTGGCATCTCACTCTCTTTGAATCTTCTTTATCATGCTAAGAGGAGCAGGAAAAAGCAAAAAATTTCAGAATTGCACCTTGCAATGTGGAGAAATTACTGTTTGTGCATTTACAATATTCATTGATTTTTACCATTGAAAAACGTCCAGAAATGATTGAAGCTACTGACTGAATGAAAGTAGCTGCCATCTCACTCTCTTTGAATCTTTTTTATCATGCTAAGAGGAGCAGGAAAAAGCAAAAAATTTCAGACTTGCACCTTGCAATGCGGAGAAATTACTGTTTGTGCATTTACAATATTCATTGATTTTTGCCATTGAAAAACATCATGTTATTCATATTCCAGAAATGTTTGAAGCTACTGACTGAATGAAAGGAGCTGGCATCTCACTCTCTTTGAATCTTCTTTATCATGCTAAGAGGAGCAGGAAAAAGCAAAAAATTTCAGAATTGCACCTTGCAATGCGGAGAAATTACTTTTTGTGCATTTACAATATTCATTGATTTTTGCCATTGAAAAACATCCAGAAATGATTGAAGCTACTGACTGAATGAAAGGAGCTGGCATCTCACTCTCTTTGAATCTTCTTTATCATGCTAAGAGGAGCAGGAAAAAGCAAAAAATTTCAGAATTGCACCTTGCAATGCGGAGAAATTACTGTTTGTGCATTTACAATATTCATTGATTTTTGCCATTGAAAAACGTCCAGAAATGATTGAAGCTACTGACTGAATGAAAGGAGCTGGCATCTCACTCTCTTTGAATCTTCTTTATCATGCTAAGAGGAGCAGGAAAAAGCAAAAAATTTCAGAATTGCACCTTGCAATGCGGAGAAATTACTGTTTGTGCATTTACAATATTCATTGATTTTTGCCATTGAAAAACATGTAATTCATATACCAGAAATGTTTGAAGCTACTGACTGAATGAAAGGAGCTGGCACCTCACTCTCTTTGAATCTTCTTTATCATGCTAAGAGGAGCGGGAAAAAGCAAAAAATTTCAGAATTGCACCTTGCAATGCGGAGAAATTACTGTTTGTGCATTTACAATATTCATTGATTTTTGCCATTGAAAAACGTCCAGAAATGATTGAAGGTACTGACTGAATGAAAGGAGCTGGCATCTCACTCTCTTTGAATCTTCTTTATCATGCTAAGAGGAGCAGGAAAAAGCAAAAAATTTCAGAATTGCACCTTGCAATGCGGAGAAATTACTGTTTGTGCATTTACAATATTCATTGATTTTTGCCGTTGAAAAACGTCCAGAAATGATTGAAGCTACTGACTGAATGAAAGGAGCTGGCATCTCACTCTCTTTGAATCTTCTTTATCATGCTAAGAGGAGCAGGAAAAAGCAAAAAATTTCAGAATTGCACCTTGCAATGCGGAGAAATTACAGTTTGTGCATTTACAATATTCATTGATTTTTGCCATTGAGAAACGTCCAGAAATGATTGAAGCTACTGACTGAATGAAAGGAGCTGGCATCTCACTCTCTTTGAATCTTCTTTATCATGCTAAGAGGAACAGGAAAAAGCAAAAAATTTCAGAATTGCACCTTGCAATGCGGAGAAATTACTGTTTGTGCATTTACAATATTCATTGATTTTTGCCATTGAAAAACATCATGTTATTTATATACCAGAAATGTTTGAAGCTACTGACTGAATGAAAGGAGCTGGCATCTCACTCTCTTTGAATCTTCTTTATCATGCTAAGAGGAGCAGGAAAAAGCAAAAAATTTCAGAATTGCACCTTGCAATGTGGAGAAATTACTGTTTGTGCATTTACAATATTCATTGATTTTTACCATTGAAAAACGTCCAGAAATGATTGAAGCTACTGACTGAATGAAAGTAGCTGGCATCTCACTCTCTTTGAATTTTCTTTATCATGCTAAGAGGAGCAGGAAAAAGCAAAAAATTTCAGACTTGCACCTTGCAATGCGGAGAAATTACTGTTTGTGCATTTACAATATTCATTGATTTTTGCCATTGAAAAACATCATGTTATTCATATACCAGAAATGTTTGAAGCTACTGACTGAATGAAAGGAGCTGGCATCTCACTCTCTTTGAATCTTCTTTATCATGCTAAGAGGAGCAGGAAAAAGCAAAAAATTTCAGAATTGCACCTTGCAATGCGGAGAAATTACTGTTTGTGCATTTACAATATTCATTGATTTTTGCCATTGAAAAACATCATGTTATTCATATACAAGAAATGTTTGAAGCTACTGACTGAATGAAAGGAGCTGGCATCTCAATCTCTTTGAATCTTCTTTATCATGCTAAGAGGAGCAGGAAAAAGCAAAAAATTTCAGAATTGCACCTTGCAATGTGGAGAAATTACTGTTTGTGCATTTACAATATTCATTGATTTTTACCATTGAAAAACGTCCAGAAATGATTGAAGCTACTGACTGAATGAAAGTAGCTGGCATCTCACTCTCTTTGAATCTTCTTTATCATGCTAAGAGGAGCAGGAAAAAGCAAAAAATTTCAGAATTGCACCTTGCAATGCGGAGAAATTACTATTTGTGCATTTACAATATTCATTGATTTTTGCCATTGAAAAACATCATGTTATTCATATACCAGAAATGTTTGAAGCTACTGACTGAATGAAAGGAGCTGGCATCTCACTCTCTTTGAATCTTCTTTATCATGCTAAGAGGAGCAGGAAAAAGCAAAAAATTTCAGAATTGCACCTTGCAATGCGGAGAAATTACTGTTTGTGCATTTACAATATTCATTGATTTTTGCCATTGAAAAACATCATGTTATTCATATACCAGAAATGTTTGAAGCTACTGACTGAATGAAAGGAGCTGACATCTCACTCTCTTTGAATCTTCTTTATCATGCTAAGAGGAGCAGGAAAAAGCAAAAAATTTCAGAATTGCACCTTGCAATGCGGAGAAATTACTGTTTGTGCATTTACAATATTCATTGATTTTTGCCATTGAAAAATGTCCAGAAATGATTGAAGCTACTGACTGAATGAAAGGAGCTGGCATCTCACTCTCTTTGAATCATGCTAAGAGGAGCAGGAAAAAGCAAAAAATTTCAGAATTGCACCTTGCAATGCGGAGAAATTACTGTTTGTGCATTTACAATATTCATTGATTTTTGCCATTGAAAAACATCATGTTATTCATATACCAGAAATGTTTGAAGCTACTGACTGAATGAAAGGAGCTGGCATCTCACTCTCTTTGAATCTTCTTTATCATGCTAAGAGGAGCAGGAAAAAGCAAAAAATTTTAGAATTGCACCTTGCAATGTGGAGAAATTACTGTTTGTGCATTTACAATATTCATTGATTTTTACCATTGAAAAACGTCCAGAAATGATTGAAGCTACTGACTGAATGAAAGTAGCTGGCATCTCACTCTCTTTGAATTTTCTTTATCATGCTAAGAGGAGCAGGAAAAAGCAAAAAATTTCAGAATTGCACCTTGCAATGCGGAGAAATTACTGTTTGTGCATTTACAATATTCATTGATTTTTGCCATTGAAAAACGTCCAGAAATGATTGAAGCTACTGACTGAATGAAAGGAGCTGGCATCTCACTCTCTTTGAATCTTCTTTATCATGCTAAGAGGAGCAGGAAAAAGCAAAAAATTTCAGAATTGCACCTTGCAATGCGGAGAAATTACTGTTTGTGCATTTACAATATTCATTGATTTTTGCCATTGAAAAACATGTTATTCATATACCAGAAATGTTTGAAGCTACTGACTGAATGAAAGGAGCTGGCACCTCACTCTCTTTGAATCTTCTTTATCATGCTAAGAGGAGCGGGAAAAAGCAAAAAATTTCAGAATTGCACCTTGCAATGCGGAAAAATTACTGTTTGTGCATTTACAATATTCATTGATTTTTGCCATTTAAAAACGTCCAGAAATGATTGAAGGTACTGACTGAATGAAAGGAGCTGGCATCTCACTCTCTTTGAATCTTCTTTATCATGCTAAGAGGAGCAGGAAAAAGCAAAAAATTTCAGAATTGCACCTTGCAATGCGGAGAAATTACTGTTTGTGCATTTACAATATTCATTGATTTTTGCCATTGAAAAACATCCAGAAATGATTGAAGCTACTGACTGAATGAAAGGAGCTGGCATCTCACTCTCTTTGAATCTTCTTTATCATGCTAAGAGGAGCAGGAAAAAGCAAAAAATTTCAGAATTGCACCTTGCAATGCGGAGAAATTACTGTTTGTGCATTTACAATATTCATTGATTTTTGCCATTGAAAAACATCATATTATTCATATACCAGAAATGTTTGAAGCTACTGACTGAATGAAAGGAGCTGGCATCTCACTCTCTTTGAATCTTCTTTATCATGCTAAGAGGAGCAGGAAAAAGCAAAAAATTTCAGAATTGCACCTTGCAATGTGGAGAAATTACTGTTTGTGCATTTACAATATTCATTGATTTTTACCATTGAAAAACGTCCAGAAATGATTGAAGCTACTGACTGAATGAAAGTAGCTGGCATCTCACTCTCTTTGAATCTTCTTTATCATGCTAAGAGGAGCAGGATAAAGCAAAAAATTTCAGACTTGCACCTTGCAATGCGGAGAAATTACTGTTTGTGCATTTACAATATTCATTGATTTTTGCCTTTGAAAAACATCATGTTATTCATATACCAGAAATGTTTGAAGCTACTGACTGAATGAAAGGAGCTGGCATCTCACTCTCTTTGAATCTTCTTTATCATGCTAAGAGGAGCAGGAAAAAGCAAAAAATTTCAGAATTGCACCTTGCAATGCGGAGAAATTACTGTTTGTGCATTTACAATATTCATTGATTTTTGCCATTGAAAAACATCATGTTATTCATATACCAGAAATGTTTGAAGCTACTGACTGAATGAAAGGAGCTGGCATCTCAATCTCTTTGAATCTTCTTTATCATGCTAAGAGGAGCAGGATAAAGCAAAAAATTTCAGAATTGCACCTTGCAATGTGGAGAAATTACTGTTTGTGCATTTACAATATTCATTGATTTTTACCATTGAAAAACGTCCAGAAATGATTGAAGCTACTGACTGAATGAAAGTAGCTGGCATCTCACTCTCTTTGAATCTTCTTTATCATGCTAAGAGGAGCAGGAAAAAGCAAAAAATTTCAGACTTGCACCCTGCAATGCGGAGAAATTACTGTTTGTGCATTTACAATATTCATTGATTTTTGCCATTGAAAAACATCATGTTATTCATATACCAGAAATGTTTGAAGCTACTGACTGAATGAAAGGAGCTGGCATCTCACTCTCTTTGAATCTTCTTTATCATGCTAAGAGGAGCAGGAAAAAGCAAAAAATTTCAGACTTGCACCTTGCAATGCGGAGAAATTACTGTTTGTGCATTTACAATATTCATTGA
The DNA here is from genome assembly GCF_046119375.1 of Phyllobates terribilis. Lineage (NCBI taxonomy): Eukaryota > Metazoa > Chordata > Amphibia > Anura > Dendrobatidae > Phyllobates > Phyllobates terribilis. Next base: position 87,109 of record NW_027364563.1, read on the forward strand.
TTTTTGCCATTGAAAAACATCATGTTATTCATATACCAAAAATGTTTGAAGCTACTGACTGAATGAAAGGAACTGGCATCTCACTCTCTTTGAATCTTCTTTATCATGCTAAGAGGAGCAGGAAAAAGCAAAAAATTTCAGAATTGCACCTTGCAATGCGGAGAAATTACTGTTTGTGCATTTACAAAATTCATTGATTTTTGCCATTGAAAAACGTCCAGAAATGATTGAAGGTACTGACTGAATGAAAGGAGCTGGCATCTCACTCTCTTTGAATCTTCTTTATCATTCTAAGAGGAGCAGGAAAAAGCAAAAAATTTCAGAATTGCACCTTGCAATGCGGAGAAATTACTGTTTGTGCATTTACAATATTCATTGATTTTTGCCATTGAAAAACGTCCAGAAATGATTGAAGCTACTGACTCAATGAATGGAGCTGGCATCTCACTCTCTTTGAATCTTCTTTATCATGCTAAGAGGAGCAGGAAAAAGCAAAAAATTTCAGAATTGCACCTTGCAATGCGGAGAAATTACAGTTTGTGCATTTACAATATTCATTGATTTTTGCCATTGAAAAACGTCCAGAAATGATTGAAGCTACTGACTGAATGAAAGGAGCTGGCATCTCACTCTCTTTGAATCTTCTTTATCATGCTAAGAGGAGCAGGAAAAAGCAAAAAATTTCAGAATTGCACCTTGCAATGCGGAGAAATTACTGTTTGTGCATTTACAATATTCGTTGATTTTTGCCATTGAAAAACGTCCAGAAATGATTGAAGCTACTGACTGAATGAAAGGAGCTGGCATCTCACTCTCTTTGAATCTTCTTTATCATGCTAAGAGGAGCAGGAAAAAGCAAAAAATTTCAGAATTGCACCTTGCAATGCGGAGAAATTACAGTTTGTGCATTTACAATATTCATTGATTTTTGCCATTGAAAAACGTCCAGAAATGATTGAAGCTACTGACTGAATGAAAGGAGCTGGCATCTCACTCTCTTTGAATCTTCTTTATCATGCTAAGAGGAGCAGGAAAAAGCAAAAAATTTCAGAATTGCACCTTGCAATGCGGAGAAATTACTGTTTGTGCATTTACAATATTCATTGATTTTTGCCATTGAAAAGCATGTTATTCATATACCAGAAATGTTTGAAGCTCCTGACTGAATGAAAGGAGCTGGCACCTCACTCTCTTTGAATCTTCTTTATCATGCTAAGAGGAGCAGGAAAAAGCAAAAAATTTCAGAATTGCACCTTGCAATGCGGAGAAATTACTGTTTGTGCATTTACAATATTCATTGATTTTTGCCATTGAAAAACGTCCAGAAATGATTGAAGCTACTGACTGAATGAAAGGAGCTGGCATCTCACTCTCTTTGAATCTTCTTTATCATGCTAAGAGGAGCAGGAAAAAGAAAAAATTTCAGAATTGCACCTTGCAATGCGGAGAAATTACTGTTTGTGCATTTACAATATTCATTGATTTTTGCCATTGAAAAATGTCCAGAAATGATTGAAGCTACTGACTGAATGAAAGGAGCTGGCATCTCACTCTCTTTGAATCTTCTTTATCATGCTAAGAGGAGCAGGAAAAAGCAAAAAATTTCAGAATTGCGCCTTGCAATGCGGAGAAATTACTGTTTGTGCATTTACAAAATTCATTGATTTTTGCCATTGAAAAACATCATGTTATTCATATACCAGAAAATGATTGAAGCTACTGACTGAAGGAAAGGAGCTGGCATCTCACTCTCTTTGAATCTTCTTTATCATGCTAAGAGGAGCAGGAAAAAGCAAAAAATTTCAGAATTGCACCTTGCAATGCGGAGAAATTACTGTTTGTGCATTTACAATATTCATTGATTTTTGCCATTGAAAAACGTCCAGAAATGATTGAAGCTACTGACTGAATGAAAGGAGCTGGCATCTCACTCTCTTTGAATCTTCTTTATCATGCTAAGAGGAGCAGGAAAAAGCAAAAAATTTCAGAATTGCACCTTGCAATGCGGAGAAATTACTGTTTGTGCATTTACAATATTCATTGATTTTTGCGATTGAAAAACATCATGTTATTCATATACCAGAAATGATTGAAGCTACTGACTGAATGAAAGGAGCTGGCATCTCATTCTCTTTGAATCTTCTTTATCATGCTAAGAGGAGCAGGAAAAAGTAAAAAATTTCAGAATTGCACCTTGCAATGCGGAGAAATTACTGTTTGTGCATTTACAATATTCAATGATTTTTGCCGTTGAAAAACGTCCAGAAATGATTGAAGCTACTGACTGAATGAAAGGAGCTGGCATCTCACTCTCTTTGAATCTTGTTTATCATGCTAAGAGGAGCAGGAAAAAGCAAAAAATTTCAGAATTGCACCTTGCAATGCGGAGAAATTACTGTTTGTGCATTTACAATATTCATTGATTTTTGCCATTGAAAAACGTCCAGAAATGATTGAAGCTACTGACTGAATGAAAGGAGCTGGCATCTCACTCTCTTTGAATCTTCTTTATCATGCTAAGAGGAGCAGGAAAAAGCCAAAAATTTCAGAATTGCACCTTGCAATGCGGAGAAATTACTGTTTGTGCATTTACAATATTCATTGATTTTTGCTATTGAAAAACATCATGTTATTCATATACCAGAAATGATTGAAGCTACTGACTGAATGAAAGGAGCTGGCATCTCACTCTCTTTGAATCTTCTTTATCATGCTAAGAGGAGCAGGAAAAAGCAAAAAATTTCAGAATTGCACCTTGCAATGCGGAGAAATTGCAGTTTGTGCATTTACAATATTCATTGATTTTTGCCATTGAAAAACGTCCAGAAATGATTGAAGCTACTGACTGAATGAAAGGAGCTGGCATCTCACTCTCTTTGAATCTTCTTTATCATGCTAAGAGGAGCAGGAAAAAGCAAAAAATTTCAGAATTGCACCTTGCAATGCGGAGAAATTACTGTTTGTGCATTTACAATATTCATTGATTTTTGCCATTGAAAAACATCATGTTATTCATATACCAGAAATGATTGAAGCTACTGACTGAATGAAAGGAGCTGGCATCTCACTCTCTTTGAATCTTCTTTATCATGCTAAGAGGAGCAGGAAAAAGCAAAAAATTTCAGAATTGCACCTTGCAATGCGGAGAAATTGCAGTTTGTGCATTTACAATATTCATTGATTTTTGCCATTGAAAAACGTCAAGAAATGATTGAAGCTACTGACTGAATGAAAGGAGCTGGCATCTCACTCTCTTTGAATCTTCTTTATCATGCTAAGAGGAGCAGGAAAAAGCAAAAAATTTCAGAATTGCACCTTGCAATGCGGAGAAATTACTGTTTGTGCATTTACAATATTCATTGATTTTTGCCATTGAAAAACGTCCAGAAATGATTGAAGCTACTGACTGAATGAAAGGAGCTGGCATCTCACTCTCTTTGAATCTTCTTTATCATGCTAAGAGGAGCAGGAAAAAGCAAAACATTTCAGAATTGCACCTTGCAATGCGGAGAAATTACTGTTTGTGCATTTACAATATTCATTGATTTTTGCGATTGAAAAACATCATGTTATTCATATACCAGAAATGATTGAAGCTACTGACTGAATGAAAGGAGCTGGCATCTCACTCTCTTTGAATCTTCTTTATCATGCTAAGAGGAGCAGGAAAAAGTAAAAAATTTCAGAATTGCACATTGCAATGCGGAGAAATTACTGTTTGTGCATTTACAATATTCAATGATTTTTGCCATTGAAAAACGTCCAGAAATGATTGAAGCTACTGACTGAATGAAAGGAGCTGGCATCTCACTCTCTTTGAATCTTCTTTATCATGCTAAGAGGAGCAGGAAAAAGCAAAAAATTTCAGAATTGCACCTTGCAATGCGGAGAAATTACTGTTTGTGCATTTACAATATTCATTGATTTTTGCCATTGAAAAACGTCCAGAAATGATTGAAGCTACTGACTGAATGAAAGGAGCTGGCATCTCACTCTCTTTGAATCTTCTTTATCATGCTAAGAGGAGCAGGAAAAAGCAAAAAATTTCAGAATTGCGCCTTGCAATGCGGAGAAATTACTGTTTGTGCATTTACAAAATTCATTGATTTTTGCCATTGAAAAACATCATGTTATTCATATACCAGAAATGATTGAAGCTACTGACTGAAGGAAAGGATCTGGCATCTCACTCTCTTTGAATCTTCTTTGTCATGCTAAGAGGAGCAGGAAAAAGCAAAAAATTTCAGAATTGCACCTTGCAATGCGGAGAAATTACTGTTTGTGCATTTACAATATTCATTGATTTTTGCCATTGAAAAACGTCCAGAAATGATTGAAGCTACTGACTGAATGAAAGGAGCTGGCATCTCACTCTCTTTGAATCTTCTTTATCATGCTAAGAGGAGCAGAAAAAGCAAAACATTTCAGAATTGCACCTTGCAATGCGGAGAAATTATTGTTTGTGCATTTACAATATTCATTGATTTTTGCGATTGAAAAACATCATGTTATTCATATACCAGAAATGATTGAAGCTACTGACTGAATGAAAGGAGCTGGCATCTCACTCTCTTTGAATCTTCTTTATCATGCTAAGAGGAGCAGGAAAAAGCAAAAAATTTCAGAATTGCACCTTGCAATGCGGAGAAATTACTGTTTGTGCATTTACAATATTCAATGATTTTTGCCATTGAAAAACGTCCAGAAATGATTGAAGCTACTGACTGAATGAAAGGAGCTGGCATCTCACTCTCTTTGAATCTTCTTTATCATGCTAAGAGGAGCAGGAAAAAGCAAAAAATTTCAGAATTGCACCTTGCAATGCGGAGAAATTACTGTTTGTGCATTTACAATATTCATTGATTTTTGCCATTGAAAAACATCATGTTATTCATATACCAGAAATGATTGAAGCTACTGACTGAATGAAAGGAGCTGGCATCTCACTCTCTTTGAATCTTCTTTATCATGCTAAGAGGAGCAGGAAAAAGCAAAAAATTTCAGAATTGCACCTTGCAATGCGGAGAAATTACTGTTTGTGCATTTACAATATTCATTGATTTTTGCCATTGAAAAACGTCCAGAAATGATTGAAGCTACTGACTGAATGAAAGGAGCTGGCATCTCACTCTCTTTGAATCTTCTTTATCATGCTAAGAGGAGCAGGAAAAAGCAAAAAATTTCAGAATTGCACCTTGCAATGCGGAGAAATTACTGTTTGTGCATTTACAATATTCATTGATTTTTGCCATTGAAAAACGTCCAGAAATGATTGAAGCTACTGACTGAATGAAAGGAGCTGGCATCTCACTCTCTTTGAATCTTCTTTATCATGCGAAGAGGAGCAGGAAAAAGCAAAAAATTTCAGAATTGCACCTTGCAATGCGGAGAAATTACTGTTTGTGCATTTACAATATTCATTGATTTTTGCCATTGAAAAATGTCCAGAAATGATTGAAGCTACTGACTGAATGAAAGGAGCTGGCATCTCACTCTCTTTGAATCTTCTTTATCATGCTAAGAGGAGCAGGAAAAAGCAAAAAATTTCAGAATTGCGCCTTGCAATGTGGAGAAATTACTGTTTGTGCATTTACAAAATTCATTGATTTTTTCCATTGAAAAACATCATGTTATTCATATACCAGAAATGATTGAAGCTACTGACTGAAGGAAAGGATCTGGCATCTCACTCTCTTTGAATCTTCTTTGTCATGCTAAGAGGAGCAGGAAAAAGCAAAAAATTTCAGAATTGCACCTTGCAATGCGGAGAAATTACTGTTTGTGCATTTACAATATTCATTGATTTTTGCCATTGAAAAACGTCCAGAAATGATTGAAGCTACTGACTGAATGAAAGGAGCTGGCATCTCACTCTCTTTGAATCTTCTTTATCATGCTAAGAGGAGCAGGAAAAAGCAAAACATTTCAGAATTGCACCTTGCAATGCGGAGAAATTACTGTTTGTGCATTTACAATATTCATTGATTTTTGCGATTGAAAAACATCATGTTATTCATATACCAGAAATGATTGAAGCTACTGACTGAATGAAAGGAGCTGGCATCTCACTCTCTTTGAATCTTCTTTATCATGCTAAGAGGAGCAGGAAAAAGTAAAACATTTCAGAATTGCACCTTGCAATGCGGAGAAATTACTGTTTGTGCATTTACAATATTCAATGATTTTTGCCATTGAAAAACGTCCAGAAATGATTGAAGCTACTGACTGAATGAAAGGAGCTGGCATCTCACTCTCTTTGAATCTTCTTTATCATGCTAAGAGGAGCAGGAAAAAGCAAAAAATTTCAGAATTGCACCTTGCAATGCGGAGAAATTACTGTTTGTGCATTTACAATATTCATTGATTTTTGCCATTGAAAAACGTCCAGAAATGATTGAAGCTACTGACTGAATGAAAGGAGCTGGCATCTCACTCTCTTTGAATCTTCTTTATCATGCTAAGAGGAGCAGGAAAAAGCAAAAAATTTCAGAATTGCACCTTGCAATGCGGAGAAATTACTGTTTGTGCATTTACAATATTCATTGTTTTTTGCCATTGAAAAATGTCCAGAAATGATTGAAGCTACTGACTGAATGAAAGGAGCTGGCATCTCACTCTCTTTGAATCTTCTTTATCATGCTAAGAGGAGCAGGAAAAAGCAAAAAATTTCAGAATTGCGCCTTGCAATGCGGAGAAATTACTGTTTGTGCATTTACAAAATTCATTGATTTTTGCCATTGAAAAACATCATGTTATTCATATACCAGAAATGATTGAAGCTACTGACTGAAGGAAAGGATCTGGCATCTCACTCTCTTTGAATCTTCTTTGTCATGCTAAGAGGAGCAGGAAAAAGCAAAAAATTTCAGAATTGCACCTTGCAATGCGGAGAAATTACTGTTTGTGCATTTACAATATTCATTGATTTTTGCCATTGAAAAACGTCCAGAAATGATTGAAGCTACTGACTGAATGAAAGGAGCTGGCATCTCACTCTCTTTGAATCTTCTTTATCATGCTAAGAGGAGCAGGAAAAAGCAAAACATTTCAGAATTGCACCTTGCAATGCGGAGAAATTACTGTTTGTGCATTTACAATATTCATTGATTTTTGCGATTGAAAAACATCATGTTATTCATATACCAGAAATGATTGAAGCTACTGACTGAATGAAAGGAGCTGGCATCTCACTCTCTTTGAATCTTCTTTATCATGCTAAGAGGAGCAGGAAAAAGTAAAAAATTTCAGAATTGCACCTTGCAATGCGGAGAAATTACTGTTTGTGCATTTACAATATTCAATGATTTTTGCCATTGAAAAACGTCCAGAAATGATTGAAGCTACTGACTGAATGAAAGGAGCTGGCATCTCACTCTCTTTGAATCTTCTTTATCATGCTAAGAGGAGCAGGAAAAAGCAAAAAATTTCAGAATTGCACCTTGCAATGCGGAGAAATTACTGTTTGTGCATTTACAATATTCATTGATTTTTGCCATTGAAAAACGTCCAGAAATGATTGAAGCTACTGACTGAATGAAAGGAGCTGGCATCTCACTCTCTTTGAATCTTCTTTATCATGCTAAGAGGAGCAGGAAAAAGAAAAAAATTTCAGAATTGCACCTTGCAATGCGGAGAAATTACTGTTTGTGCATTTACAATATTCATTGATTTTTGCCATTGAAAAACATCATGTTATTCATATACCAGAAATGATTGAAGCTACTGACTGAATGAAAGGAGCTGGCATCTCACTCTCTTTGAATCTTCTTTATCATGCTAAGAGGAGCAGGAAAAAGTAAAAAATTTCAGAATTGCACCTTGCAATGCGGAGAAATTACTGTTTGTGCATTTATAATATTCAATGATTTTTGCCATTGAAAAACGTCCAGAAATGATTGAAGCTACTGACTGAACGAAAGGAGCTGGCATCTCACTCTCTTTGAATCTTCTTTATCATGCTAAGAGGAGCAGGAAAAAGCAAAAAATTTCAGAATTGCACCTTGCAATGCGGAGAAATTACTGTTTGTGCATTTACAATATTCATTGATTTTTGCCATTGAAAAACATCATGTTATTCATATACCAGAAATGTTTGAAGCTACTGACTGAATGAAAGGAGCTGGCATCTCACTCTCTTTGAATCTTCTTTATCATGCTAAGAAGAGCAGGAAAAAGCAAAAAATTTCAGAATTGCACCTTGCAATGCGGAGAAATTACTGTTTGTGCATTTACAATATTCAATGATTTTTGCCATTGAAAAACGTCCAGAAATGATTGAAGCTACTGACTGAATGAAAGGAGCTGGCATCTCACTCTCTTTGAATCTTGTTTATCATGCTAAGAGGAGCAGGAAAAAGCAAAAAATTTCAGAATTGCACCTTGCAATGCGGAGAAATTACTGTTTGTGCATTTACAATATTCATTGATTTTTGCCATTGAAAAACGTCCAGAAATGATTGAAGCTACTGACTGAATGAAAGGAGCTGGCATCTCACTCTCTTTGAATCTTCTTTATCATGCTAAAAGGAGCAGGAAAAAGCAAAAAATTTCAGAATTGCACCTTGCAATGCGGAGAAATTACTGTTTGTGCATTTACAATATTCATTGATTTTTGCTATTGAAAAACATCATGTTATTCATATACCAGAAATGATTGAAGCTACTGACTGAATGAAAGGAGCTGGCATCTCACTCTCTTTGAATCTTCTTTATCATGCTAAGAGGAGCAGGAAAAAGCAAAAAATTTCAGAATTGCACCTTGCAATGCGGAGAAATTATAGTTTGTGCATTTACAATATTCATTGATTTTTGCCATTGAAAAACGTCCAGAAATGATTGAAGCTACTGACTGAATGAAAGGAGCTGGCATCTCACTCTCTTTGAATCTTCTTTATCATGCTAAGAGGAGCAGGAAAAAGCAAAAAATTTCAGAATTGCACCTTGCAATGCGGAGAAATTACTGTTTGTGCATTTACAATATTCATTGATTTTTGCCATTGAAAAACGTCCAGAAATGATTGAAGCTACTGACTGAATGAAAGGAGCTGGCATCTCACTCTCTTTGAATCTTCTTTATCATGCTAAGAGGAGCAGGAAAAAGCAAAAAATTTCAGAATTGCACCTTGCAATGCGGAGAAATTACTGTTTGTGCATTTACAATATTCATTGATTTTTGCTATTGAAAAACATCATGTTATTCATATACCAGAAATGATTGAAGCTACTGACTGAATGAAAGGAGCTGGCATCTCACTCTCTTTGAATCTTCTTTATCATGCTAAGAGGAGCAGGAAAAAGCAAAAAATTTCAGAATTGCACCTTGCAATGCGGAGAAATTACAGTTTGTGCATTTACAATATTCATTGATTTTTGCCATTGAAAAGCGTCCAGAAATGATTGAAGCTACTGACTGAATGAAAGGAGCTGGCATCTCACTCTCTTTGAATCTTCTTTATCATGCTAAGAGGAGCAGGAAAAAGAAAAAATTTCAGAATTGCACCTTGCAATGCGGAGAAATTACTGTTTGTGCATTTACAATATTCATTGATTTTTGCCATTGAAAAATGTCCAGAAATGATTGAAGCTACTGACTGAATGAAAGGAGCTGGCATCTCACTCTCTTTGAATCTTCTTTATCATGCTAAGAGGAGCAGGAAAAAGCAAAAAATTTCAGAATTGCGCCTTGCAATGCGGAGAAATTACTGTTTGTGCATTTACAAAATTCATTGATTTTTGCCATTGAAAAACATCATGTTATTCATATACCAGAAATGATTGAAGCTACTGACTGAAGGAAAGGAGCTGGCATCTCACTCTCTTTGAATCTTCTTTATCATGCTAAGAGGAGCAGGAAAAAGTAAAAAATTTCAGAATTGCACCTTGCAATGCGGAGAAATTACTGTTTGTGCATTTACAATATTCAATGATTTTTGCCATTGAAAAACGTCCAGAAATGATTGAAGCTACTGACTGAATGAAAGGAGCTGGCATCTCACTCTCTTTGAATCTTGTTTATCATGCTAAGAGGAGCAGGAAAAAGCAAAAAATTTCAGAATTGCACCTTGCAATGCGGAGAAATTACTGTTTGTGCATTTACAATATTCATTGATTTTTGCTATTGAAAAACATCATGTTATTCATATACCAGAAATGATTGAAGCTACTGACTGAATGAAAGGAGCTGGCATCTCACTCTCTTTGAATCTTCTTTATCATGCTAAGAGGAGCAGGAAAAAGCAAAAAATTTCAGAATTGCACCTTGCAATGCGGAGAAATTGCAGTTTGTGCATTTACAATATTCATTGATTTTTGCCATTGAAAAACGTCCAGAAATGATTGAAGCTACTGACTGAATGAAAGGAGCTGGCATCTCACTCTCTTTGAATCTTCTTTATCATGCTAAGAGGAGCAGGAAAAAGCAAAAAATTTCAGAATTGCACCTTGCAATGCGGAGAAATTACTGTTTGTGCATTTACAATATTCATTGATTTTTGCCATTGAAAAACATCATGTTATTCATATACCAGAAATGATTGAAGCTACTGACTGAATGAAAGGAGCTGGCATCTCACTCTCTTTGAATCTTCTTTATCATGCTAAGAGGAGCAGGAAAAAGCAAAAAATTTCAGAATTGCACCTTGCAATGCGGAGAAATTGCAGTTTGTGCATTTACAATATTCATTGATTTTTGCCATTGAAAAACGTCCAGAAATGATTGAAGCTACTGACTGAATGAAAGGAGCTGGCATCTCACTCTCTTTGAATCTTCTTTATCATGCTAAGAGGAGCAGGAAAAAGCAAAAAATTTCAGAATTGCACCTTGCAATGCGGAGAAATTACTGTTTGTGCATTTACAATATTCATTGATTTTTGCCATTTAAAAACGTCCAGAAATGATTGAAGCTACTGACTGAATGAAAGGAGCTGGCATCTCACTCTCTTTGAATCTTCTTTATCATGCTAAGAGGAGCAGGAAAAAGCAAAAAATTTCAGAATTGCACCTTGCAATGCGGAGAAATTACTGTTTGTGCATTTACAATATTCATTGATTTTTGCCATTGAAAAATGTCCAGAAATGATTGAAGCTACTGACTGAATGAAAGGAGCTGGCATCTCACTCTGTTTGAATCTTCTTTATCATGCTAAGAGGAGCAGGAAAAAGCTAAAAATTTCAGAATTGCGCCTTGCAATGCGGAGAAATTACTGTTTGTGCATTTACAAAATTCATTGATTTTTGCCATTGAAAAACATCATGTTTGTAGCGCTGGCGTCCCTGCCCTCTGCTAGGCAGGGACGCTGCTCCCCTCACCGCTCTGCTCCGTGCCCGGCGTCCTCTCCCCGCTCTGCTGTCAGCGCGCGCTCCTTCCCGGCGTCCTCCTCCCGCTCTGCTCTCAGCGCGCGCTCCCTCCCGGCCCCTGTGCTTAGGGCGCGCGCGCACGCGCTCCCCTCCTCTTAAAGGGGCCGCGCGCGCCGTCCTAAGGAGTCCCCGGCCAATGGCCGGAGGACTTCATCATATATAAGGCACCTCCTCCAAAATGGAGGTGCCCGAGCAATGTTGTTTGCACCTGTGTCTCACCTGTGCTTCAGCCCTCAGGTCCCGTTGCCAGTTACCTGCCAGTTTCCTGCCAGTTTCCTGCCAGTTTCCTGCTAGTTACCTGCCTGATTCCTGCCTGAATACTTGTTACCTGCCTGCCTGCCTGAGGTCCGACGGTCTGCCTTTCAACTCCGGTCAGTCTGTCTAAGGACCAACTTGTCCGCTCACCTGGGAGCGCACATCAGTTACCTGCCTGCTTGCCTGAGGTCCGACGGTCTGCCTTACAACTCCGGTCAGTCTGTCTATGGACCAGCTTGCCCACTCACCTGGGAGCGCTTCTCCGCTACCTGCCTGCTTGCCAGCCCGGAGGCTCCGTTGTCACGTGCTGTGACCACCAGCTATCTCAGAGACTCTTGCCCGCTCACCTGGGAGCGCATCTCCGTTACCTGCCTGCTTGCCAGCCTGGAGGTCCCGTTGTCACGTGCGGTGACCACCAGCTTTTCCAGAGACTCTTGCCCGCTCACCTGGGAGCGCTTCTCCGTTACCTACCTGCCTGCCAGCCCGGAGGTTCCGCCGTCACGTGCCGTGACCACCTGCTATTCCAGAGACTCTCGCTTGCTCACCTGGGAGCACACATCTACCATCTGCCTGCTAGCCTACCCGGAGGCCCTGCCATCACAGGTCGTACCTACCCCTTACCCAGAGACTGCCCTGATCTCTTGCCGTAACTCCCTGTCCGTTCACCCAGAGACTGCCACCCGCTCCCTTACAAGGGCCGCCCCCTTGTATAGTAGCTCAGAGGTTCCGCCTCCCGGACCCGTTACAGTTTGCTCGGGCCATGGAACCCGGTGGCACCCAAGCTCCCTCGCTCTCGGACCTCTGTCTTGAACTGACCCGTCAGAGGTCTCAACAGGAGGCCATCCTGGGTCACCTGCGGAATGTTAATACTCGCCTGAACACTCTGTCTGATCCACCAGCAACCTCCGCCAGTGCCATATCTTGCAATCTGGCAGCTCCGCTGCCCACTAATACTATGGTATCCTACCCCGGACCCCGGCTCTCTGCACCTCCTCGCTTCGGAGGCGACCCCGTCCAGGCTCGGGGCTTCATAAATCAGTGCACCCTGCACTTTGAACTTTTGTCCCATCAGTTTAATTCCGACCGGGCCAAAATTGCCTTCATCATGTCCCATCTCACCGGGGAGGCCCTGGCCTGGCTAAATCCTCTATGGGAGAGAGGAGACCCCCTGGTGTCCAACTTGCCTGCTTTTCTCTCGGCTTTCCGGAAAGTCTTCGACGAACCCGGACGGAAGACCTCATCCGCATCCTCTCTGCTACGCCTCCGTCAGGAGGGTCTCACCGTGGGCCAATATGCCATACGGTTCCGCACCCTTGCCTCGGAGCTGGCCTGGGATAACGACGCTCTGGTATCCGTCTTCTGGGAGGGTCTGTCCGGTCGTATTAAAGATGAACTTGCTGGTCGGGACATTCCTACCTCTCTCGATGATCTAATAACCCTTGCCACCCGGATTGACCTACGGTTCCAGGAGCGTGCCAAAGAGGTCACCCGTGAGAGAAGGATTCCACGTTTAGCTCCTACTTTCCAGAAACCCGTCATTCCCTCCATCTCTCCCCAGGTACACTCTCCTGAGCCTATGCAGGTCGACCAGACCAAGATGGTCAAAACCCGTCAGGACTCACGCCGTGCCGAGGGGAGCTGCTTCTACTGTGGCAGTAAGGAGCACCGGATCCGTGCTTGCCCGGAGAGGTCGGGAAACGCCTGTGTCTAGGTTCGCTCAGAGAGGTCCACCTAGACAAGAATAAATCCTCTCCATCCCTGCTGTTGTCAGTTTCGATCATCTACGGGGAGAACCGTTATTTCGAACTAGCCCAACTTGATTCTGGAGCAGCCGGGAACCTTATTTCACAGTCCCTGGTTGAGAAATACCGCATCCCCACCAAACCTCTGGCTGTACCCTTGTCTGTCGCTGCCGTGGATGGGGGCCTCTTACCTCGCCCCATTCAACTCATCACCGAATCCATTACCCTGCAGGTGGGAATGCTGCATTCTGAAAGTATCTCCTTCCATGTTCTGCCTGGACTCTCTCACGCCCTCTTGCTAGGTCTGCCCTGGCTCCAGAGACATGCACCCGTGCTAGACTGGCAAACCGGAGAGGTCCTTCGCTGGGGACAAGACTGTCATAAAACCTGCCTGGTTCCCGTCCATCCCGTCCGTCCCTCTCCTACCCCAGCTAATCTACCTGGACTTCCGATTCCTTATTGGTCTTATGCAGATGTCTTTAATAAAAAGGAGGCAGAGACATTACCACCACATAGACCATACGACTGTCCCATCGATCTGCTACCCGGTACTACTCCTCCCCGTGGGCGTATCTATCCTTTATCCGCTGCTGAGACCCGGTCAATGTCCGAATATATTGAGGAGAATCTGGCCAGAGGATTCATCCGGAAATCCACCTCCCCGGCGGGAGCAGGCTTCTTTTTCGTCAAAAAGAAGGACGGCTCTCTCCGTCCCTGTATAGACTATAGAGGCCTAAACCTGATCACGGTGAAGAATAAGTACCCCCTTCCGCTCATTCCAGAATTATTTGATCGCCTGAGGGGGGCTAGGATCTTCACCAAACTGGACCTTCGTGGGGCGTACAACCTGGTTCGTATTCGTCAGGGGGATGAATGGAAGACGGCATTCAACACCCGGGACGGCCACTACGAATACCTGGTAATGCCCTTTGGTCTCTGTAACGCTCCTGCCATCTTTCAAGAGTTGGTCAATGACATCTTCCGGGACCTTCTCTACTCCTGCGTAGTGGTGTACCTGGACGACATCTTGGTCTTCTCTCCGGATCTCCAGACTCACCGGAGGGACGTTCGTCAGGTCCTGCTCAGGCTAAGGCAGAACCATCTCTACGCTAAATTTGAGAAGTGCCTCTTTGAGCAGACCTCGCTTCCGTTTCTGGGCTACATTATCTCTCAGACCGGCCTACAAATGGATCCTGAGAAACTGTCTGCCATCGAGAAATGGCCCCGACCGGAGGGGTTGAAGGCCATTCAGCGATTCCTGGGCTTCGCCAACTACTACCGCCTCTTCATACCACACTTCTCTTCCCGGACGGCCCCAATTTCTGCGCTCACCCGTAAAGGTACTAATCCCAAAGAGTGGCCACCCGAAGCAGAGGAGGCCTTTCTTTCCCTTAAACAGGCCTTCTCTTCCGCCCCGGTGCTGCATCGCCCAGATGGCAACAAACAGTTCTTCCTGGAAGTTGACGCCTCCTCCTCTGGAGCCGGAGCGGTACTTACTCAAAAATCATCTTCTGGGAGGATGGTAACTTGTGGCTTCTTCTCTAAACTCTTCTCCTCCTCTGAGCGCAACTATTCCATAGGAGACCGAGAGTTATTGGCCATCAAACTGGCATTGGAGGAGTGGCGTTACCTGCTCGAGGGGGCTCTTCACCCGGTAATAATTTACACTGACCACAAGAACTTGGCTTACCTCCAGCATGCCCAGAGACTTAACCCGCGCCAAGCCCGGTGGTCCTTGTTTTTTGCTCGTTTTGATTTTGTCCTTCATTTTCGCCCGGCTGACAAAAACGTCAAGGCGGACGCCTTGTCTCGGTCCTTTCTGGTGTCTGATCTCGAGGAGGATCCGAAACATATCATCGATCCCGCCAGAGTAATGCAGGTGGCTCCCGTGAGACTAAATCGTCTTCCTCCTGGTAAGACGTTCGTACCAGTACCTGATCGGGAGAAGATCCTACACTGGGGTCATTCTTCTAAACTAGCTGGCCACGCCGGTCAGAAAAAGACCCTCCAGCTTATTACCCGGCACTACTGGTGGCCTAACCTGCACAAGGATGTAATAGACTTTGTTTCTGCCTGTGTGTCCTGCGCCCGCAACAAAGTTCCGAGACACCTGCCGGCCGGCCGCCTCCTACCTCTGCCAGTACCTGCTGCCCCCTGGCAGCATATAGCGATGGACTTCATTACTGATCTACCCGTCTCTGCCGGTTGTACGGTCATTTGGGTGGTCGCTGACCGCTTTTCCAAGATGGCTCACTTCATTCCACTGCCAGGTCTTCCGTCTGCACCCGAGCTGGCTAAAGACTTTATCCGCCACATCTTCCGTCTTCATGGCCTGCCCCGTCACATCGTGTCGGATCGTGGGGTACAGTTCACTTCCCGTTTCTGGAGAGCCACTTGTAAATTGCTGGACGTCACCCTGGACTTCTCCTCCGCTTACCACCCACAGTCTAATGGTCAAGTGGAGCGGATCAATCAGAACCTGACCAGTTACCTTCGGCACTTCGTTAATGCCCACCATTCTGACTGGGTGGATCTCCTGCCATGGGCCGAATTCTCGTACAACAATCACGAGAGCGAGTCTTCCTCCAAATCCCCGTTTTTTGTAGTCTACGGTCAGCATCCTCGGATCCCGTTTCCCGTCTCCACCTCGGCGGACAATCCGGCTGCGGAATCTCTTGTTAACAAATTTTCCTCCATATGGGAGAGTACCCGGTCCGCACTCCTTCTGTCATCCGAGCTTATGAAAAGACACGCTGACAAAAAACGTCTGGACCCTCCTCAATTCCGCCCTGGGGATAAAGTCTGGCTCTCGTCCAAATATGTCCGGCTCAAGATCCCTTCCTATAAGTTAGGGCCTCGGTTCATCGGCCCACTGGAGGTCATCAGTCAGATCAACCCGGTGGCCTATAAATTGAAACTCCCGGCCAACTTACGGATCCCTAACTCCTTCCATGTGTCTCTCCTCAAACCTGTGGTGCTTAACTCTTTTTCCAAGTCTACAGGTACGCATCCTGCTCCGGTTTCTGCTGAGGACGAGTTTGAGGTAGAGAACATTCTTGCCACCAAAAGGGTAAGAGGAAAGACCTTTTTTCTGGTAGATTGGAAGGGGTTTGGTCCTGAGGAGAGAACGTGGGAGCCCCGGGAGAACATCCATGCCCCTCTCATCCTAGCTAAATTTCTGTCTGGCCTAAAAAAGGGGGGGCCTAAAGGGGGGGGTACTGTAGCGCTGGCGTCCCTGCCCTCTGCTAGGCAGGGACGCTGCTCCCCTCACCGCTCTGCTCCGTGCCCGGCGCCCTCTCCCCGCTCTGCTGTCAGCGCGCGCTCCTTCCCGGCGTCCTCCTCCCGCTCTGCTCTCAGCGCGCGCTCCCTCCCGGCCCCTGTGCTTAGGGCGCGCGCGCACGCGCTCCCCTCCTCTTAAAGGGGCCGCGCGCGCCGTCCTAAGGAGTCCCCGGCCAATGGCCGGAGGACTTCATCATATATAAGGCACCTCCTCCAAAATGGAGGTGCCCGAGCAATGTTGTTTGCACCTGTGTCTCACCTGTGCTTCAGCCCTCAGGTCCCGTTGCCAGTTACCTGCCAGTTTCCTGCCAGTTTCCTGCCAGTTTCCTGCTAGTTACCTGCCTGATTCCTGCCTGAATACTTGTTACCTGCCTGCCTGCCTGAGGTCCGACGGTCTGCCTTTCAACTCCGGTCAGTCTGTCTAAGGACCAACTTGTCCGCTCACCTGGGAGCGCACATCAGTTACCTGCCTGCTTGCCTGAGGTCCGACGGTCTGCCTTACAACTCCGGTCAGTCTGTCTATGGACCAGCTTGCCCACTCACCTGGGAGCGCTTCTCCGCTACCTGCCTGCTTGCCAGCCCGGAGGCTCCGTTGTCACGTGCTGTGACCACCAGCTATCTCAGAGACTCTTGCCCGCTCACCTGGGAGCGCATCTCCGTTACCTGCCTGCTTGCCAGCCCGGAGGTCCCGTTGTCACGTGCGGTGACCACCAGCTTTTCCAGAGACTCTTGCCCGCTCACCTGGGAGCACTTCTCCGTTACCTACCTGCCTGCCAGCCCGGAGGTTCCGCCGTCACGTGCCGTGACATCCTGCTATTCCAGAGACTCTCGCTTGCTCACCTGGGAGCACACATCTACCATCTGCCTGCTAGCCTACCCGGAGGCCCTGCCATCACAGGTCGTACCTACCCCTTACCCAGAGACTGCCCTGATCTCTTGCCGTAACTCCCTGTCCGTTCACCCAGAGACTGCCACCCGCTCCCTTACAAGGGCCGCCCCCTTGTATAGTAGCTCAGAGGTTCCGCCTCCCGGACCCGTTACAATGTTATTCATATACCAGAAATGATTGAAGCTACTGACTGAAGGAAAGGATCTGGCATCTCACTCTCTTTGAATCTTCTTTGTCATGCTAAGAGGAGCAGGAAAAAGCAAAAAATTTCAGAATTGCACCTTGCAATGCGGAGAAATTACTGTTTGTGCATTTACAATATTCATTGATTTTTGCCATTGAAAAACGTCCAGAAATGATTGAAGCTACTGACTGAATGAAAGGAGCTGGCATCTCACTCTCTTTGAATCTTCTTTATCATGCTAAGAGGAGCAGGAAAAAGCAAAACATTTCAGAATTGCACCTTGCAATGCGGAGAAATTACTGTTTGTGCATTTACAATATTCATTGATTTTTGCGATTGAAAAACATCATGTTATTCATATACCAGAAATGATTGAAGCTACTGACTGAATGAAAGGAGCTGGCATCTCACTCTCTTTGAATCTTCTTTATCATGCTAAGAGGAGCAGGAAAAAGTAAAAAATTTCAGAATTGCACCTTGCAATGCGGAGAAATTACTGTTTGTGCATTTACAATATTCAATGATTTTTGGCATTGAAAAACGTCCAGAAATGATTGAAGCTACTGACTGAATGAAAGGAGCTGGCATCTCACTCTCTTTGAATCTTCTTTATCATGCTAAGAGGAGCAGGAAAAAGCAAAAAATTTCAGAATTGCACCTTGCAATGCGGAGAAATTACTGTTTGTGCATTTACAATATTCATTGATTTTTGCCATTGAAAAACGTCCAGAAATGATTGAAGCTACTGACTGAATGAAAGGAGCTGGCATCTCACTCTCTTTGAATCTTCTTTATCATGCTAAGAGGAGCAGGAAAAAGCAAAAAATTTCAGAATTGCACCTTGCAATGCGGAGAAATTACTGTTTGTGCATTTACAATATTCATTGATTTTTGCCATTGAAAAATGTCCAGAAATGATTGAAGCTACTGACTGAATGAAAGGAGCTGGCATCTCACTCTCTTTGAATCTTCTTTATCATGCTAAGAGGAGCAGGAAAAAGCAAAAAATTTCGGAATTGCGCCTTGCAATGCGGAGAAATTACTGTTTGTGCATTTACAAAATTCATTGATTTTTGCCATTGAAAAACATCATGTTATTCATATACCAGAAATGATTGAAGCTACTGACTGAAGGAAAGGATCTGGCATCTCACTCTCTTTGAATCTTCTTTGTCATGCTAAGAGGAGCAGGAAAAAGCAAAAAATTTCAGAATTGCACCTTGCAATGCGGAGAAATTACTGTTTGTGCATTTACAATATTCATTGATTTTTGCCATTGAAAAACGTCCAGAAATGATTGAAGCTACTGACTGAATGAAAGGAGCTGGCATCTCACTCTCTTTGAATCTTCTTTATCATGCTAAGAGGAGCAGGAAAAAGCAAAACATTTCAGAATTGCACCTTGCAATGCGGAGAAATTACTGTTTGTGCATTTACAATATTCATTGATTTTTGCGATTGAAAAACATCATGTTATTCATATACCAGAAATGATTGAAGCTACTGACTGAATGAAAGGAGCTGGCATCTCACTCTCTTTGAATCTTCTTTATCATGCTAAGAGGAGCAGGAAAAAGTAAAAAATTTCAGAATTGCACCTTGCAATGCGGAGAAATTACTGTTTGTGCATTTACAATATTCAATGATTTTTGCCATTGAAAAACGTCCAGAAATGATTGAAGCTACTGACTGAATGAAAGGAGCTGGCATCTCACTCTCTTTGAATCTTCTTTATCATGCTAAGAGGAGCAGGAAAAAGCAAAAAATTTCAGAATTGCACCTTGCAATGCGGAGAAATTACTGTTTGTGCATTTACAATATTCATTGATTTTTGCCATTGAAAAACATCATGTTATTCATATACCAGAAATGATTGAAGCTACTGACTGAATGAAAGGAGCTGGCATCTCACTCTCTTTGAATCTTCTTTATCATGCTAAGAGGAGCAGGAAAAAGCAAAAAATTTCAGAATTGCACCTTGCAATGCGGAGAAATTGCAGTTTGTGCATTTACAATATTCATTGATTTTTGCCATTGAAAAACGTCCAGAAATGATTGAAGCTACTGACCGAATGAAAGGAGCTGGCATCTCACTCTCTTTGAATCTTCTTTATCATGCTAAGAGGAGCAGGAAAAAGCAAAAAATTTCAGAATTGCACCTTGCAATGCGGAGAAATTACTGTTTGTGCATTTACAATATTCATTGATTTTTGCCATTGAAAAACGTCCAGAAATGATTGAAGCTACTGACTGAATGAAAGGAGCTGGCATCTCACTCTCTTTGAATCTTCTTTATCATGCTAAGAGGAGCAGGAAAAAGCAAAAAATTTCAGAATTGCACCTTGCAATGCGGAGAAATTACTGTTTGTGCATTTACAATATTCATTGATTTTTGCCATTGAAAAATGTCCAGAAATGATTGAAGCTACTGACTGAATGAAAGGAGCTGGCATCTCACTCTCTTTGAATCTTCTTTATCATGCTAAGAGGAGCAGGAAAAAGCAAAAAATTTCAGAATTGCGCCTTGCAATGCGGAGAAATTACTGTTTGTGCATTTACAAAATTCATTGATTTTTGCCATTGAAAAACATCATGTTATTCATATACCAGAAATGATTGAAGCTACTGACTGAAGGAAAGGATCTGGCATCTCGCTCTCTTTGAATCTTCTTTGTCATGCTAAGAGGAGCAGGAAAAAGCAAAAAATTTCAGAATTGCACCTTGCAATGCGGAGAAATTACTGTTTGTGCATTTACAATATTCATTGATTTTTGCCATTGAAAAACGTCCAGAAATGATTGAAGCTACTGACTGAATGAAAGGAGCTGGCATCTCACTCTCTTTGAATCTTCTTTATCATGCTAAGAGGAGCAGGAAAAAGCAAAACATTTCAGAATTGCACCTTGCAATGCGGAGAAATTACTGTTTGTGCATTTACAATATTCATTGATTTTTGCGATTGAAAAACATCATGTTATTCATATACCAGAAATGATTGAAGCTACTGACTGAATGAAAGGAGCTGGCATCTCACTCTCTTTGAATCTTCTTTATCATGCTAAGAGGAGCAGGAAAAAGTAAAAAATTTCAGAATTGCACCTTGCAATGCGGAGAAATTACTGTTTGTGCATTTACAATATTCAATGATTTTTGCCATTGAAAAACGTCCAGAAATGATTGAAGCTACTGACTGAATGAAAGGGGCTGGAATCTCACTCTCTTTGAATCTTCTTTATCATGCTAAGAGGAGCAGGAAAAAGCAAAAAATTTCAGAATTGCACCTTGCAATGCGGAGAAATTACTGTTTGTGCATTTACAATATTCATTGATTTTTGCCATTGAAAAACGTCCAGAAATGATTGAAGCTACTGACTGAATGAAAGGAGCTGGCATCTCACTCTCTTTGAATCTTCTTTATCATGCTAAGAGGAGCAGGAAAAAGCAAAAAATTTCAGAATTGCACCTTGCAATGCGGAGAAATTACTGTTTGTGCATTTACAATATTCATTGATTTTTGCCATTGAAAAATGTCCAGAAATGATTGAAGCTACTGACTGAATGAAAGGAGCTGGCATCTCACTCTCTTTGAATCTTCTTTATCATGCTAAGAGGAGCAGGAAAAAGCAAAAAATTTCAGAATTGCGCCTTGCAATGCGGAGAAATTACTGTTTGTGCATTTACAAAATTCATTGATTTTTGCCATTGAAAAACATCATGTTATTCATATACCAGAAATGATTGAAGCTACTGACTGAAGGAAAGGATCTGGCATCTCACTCTCTTTGAATCTTCTTTGTCATGCTAAGAGGAGCAGGAAAAAGCAAAAAATTTCAGAATTGCACCTTGCAATGCGGAGAAATTACTGTTTGTGCATTTACAATATTCATTGATTTTTGCCATTGAAAAACGTCCAGAAATGATTGAAGCTACTGACTGAATGAAAGGAGCTGGCATCTCACTCTCTTTGAATCTTCTTTATCATGCTAAGAGGAGCAGGAAAAAGCAAAAAATTTCAGAATTGCACCTTGCAATGCGGAGAAATTACTGTTTGTGCATTTACAATATTCATTGATTTTTGCGATTGAAAAACATCATGTTATTCATATACCAGAAATGATTGAAGCTACTGACTGAATGAAAGGAGCTGGCATCTCACTCTCTTTGAATCTTCTTTATCATGCTAAGAGGAGCAGGAAAAAGTAAAAAATTTCAGAATTGCACCTTGCAATGCGGAGAAATTACTGTTTGTGCATTTACAATATTCAATGATTTTTGCCATTGAAAAACGTCCAGAAATGATTGAAGCTACTGACTGAATGAAAGGAGCTGGCATCTCACTCTCTTTGAATCTTCTTTATCATGCTAAGAGGAGCAGGAAAAAGCAAAAAATTTCAGAATTGCACCTTGCAATGCGGAGAAATTACTGTTTGTGCATTTACAATATTCATTGATTTTTGCCATTGAAAAACGTCCAGAAATGATTGAAGCTACTGACTGAATGAAAGGAGCTGGCATCTCACTCTCTTTGAATCTTCTTTATCATGCTAAGAGGAGCAGGAAAAAGCAAAAAAATTCAGAATTGCACCTTGCAATGCGGAGAAATTACTGTTTGTGCATTTACAATATTCAATGATTTTTGCCATTGAAAAACGTCCAGAAATGATTGAAGCTACTGACTGAATGAAAGGAGCTGGCATCTCACTCTCTTTGAATCTTGTTTATCATGCTAAGAGGAGCAGGAAAAAGCAAAAAATTTCAGAATTGCACCTTGCAATGCGGAGAAATTACTGTTTGTGCATTTACAATATTCATTGATTTTTGCCATTGAAAAACGTCCAGAAATGATTGAAGCTACTGACTGAATGAAAGGAGCTGGCATCTCACTCTCTTTGAATCTTCTTTATCATGCTAAGAGGAGCAGGAAAAAGCAAAAAATTTCAGAATTGCACCTTGCAATGCGGAGAAATTACTGTTTGTGCATTTACAATATTCATTGATTTTTGCTATTGAAAAACATCATGTTATTCATATACCAGAAATGATTGAAGCTACTGACTGAATGAAAGGAGCTGGCATCTCACTCTCTTTGAATCTTCTTTATCATGCTAAGAGGAGCAGGAAAAAGCAAAAAATTTCAGAATTGCACCTTGCAATGCGGAGAAATTATAGTTTGTGCATTTACAATATTCATTGATTTTTGCCATTGAAAAACGTCCAGAAATGATTGAAGCTACTGACTGAATGAAAGGAGCTGGCATCTCACTCTCTTTGAATCTTCTTTATCATGCTAAGAGGAGCAGGAAAAAGCAAAAAATTTCAGAATTGCACCTTGCAATGCGGAGAAATTACTGTTTGTGCATTTACAATATTCATTGATTTTTGCCATTGAAAAACGTCCAGAAATGATTGAAGCTACTGACTGAATGAAAGGAGCTGGCATCTCACTCTCTTTGAATCTTCTTTATCATGCTAAGAGGAGCAGGAAAAAGCAAAAAATTTCAGAATTGCACCTTGAAATGCGGAGAAATTCCTGTTTGTGCATTTACAATATTCATTGATTTTTGCTATTGAAAAACATCATGTTATTCATATACCAGAAATGATTGAAGCTACTGACTGAATGAAAGGAGCTGGCATCTCACTCTCTTTGAATCTTCTTTATCATGCTAAGAGGAGCAGGAAAAAGCAAAAAATTTCAGAATTGCACCTTGCAATGCGGAGAAATTACAGTTTGTGCATTTACAATATTCATTGATTTTTGCCATTGAAAAGCGTCCAGAAATGATTGAAGCTACTGACTGAATGAAAGGAGCTGGCATCTCACTCTCTTTGAATCTTCTTTATCATGCTAAGAGGAGCAGGAAAAAGCAAAAAATTTCAGAATTGCACCTTGCAATGCGGAGAAATTACTGTTTGTGCATTTACAATATTCATTGATTTTTGCCATTGAAAAACGTCCAGAAATGATTGAAGGTACTGACTGAATGAAAGGAGCTGGCATCTCACTCTCTTTGAATCTTCTTTATCATGCTAAGAGGAGCAGGAAAAAGCAAAAAATTTCAGAATTGCACCTTGCAATGCGGAGAAATTACTGTTTGTGCATTTACAATATTCATTGATTTTTGCCATTGAAAAACGTCCAGAAATGATTGAAGCTACTGACTGAATGA
Source organism: Phyllobates terribilis (assembly GCF_046119375.1). Taxonomy (NCBI): domain Eukaryota; kingdom Metazoa; phylum Chordata; class Amphibia; order Anura; family Dendrobatidae; genus Phyllobates; species Phyllobates terribilis. The sequence continues at coordinate 110,984 of NW_027364563.1, forward strand.
AAGGAGCTGGCATCTCACTCTCTTTGAATCTTCTTTATCATGCTAAGAGGAGCAGGAAAAAGCAAAAAATTTCAGAATTGCACCTTGCAATGCGGAGAAATTACTGTTTGTGCATTTACAATATTCATTGATTTTTGCCATTGAAAAATGTCCAGAAATGATTGAAGCTACTGACTGAATGAAAGGAGCTGGCATCTCACTCTCTTTGAATCTTCTTTATCATGCTAAGAGGAGCAGGAAAAAGCAAAAAATTTCAGAATTGCGCCTTGCAATGCGGAGAAATTACTGTTTGTGCATTTACAAAATTCATTGATTTTTGCCATTGAAAAATATCATGTTATTCATATACCAGAAATGATTGATGTTTTTCAATGGCAAAAATCAATGAATATTGTAAATGCACAAACAGTAATTTCTCCGCATTGCAAGGTGCAATTCTGAAATTTTTTGCTTTTTCCTGCTAATCCTAGCATGATAAAGAAGATTCAAAGAGAGTGAGATGCCAGCTCCTTTCATTCAGTCAGTAGCTTCAAACATTTCTGGACGTTTTTCAATGGCAAAAATCAATGAATATTGTAAATGCACAAACAGTAATATCTCCACATTGCAAGGTGCAATTCTGAAATTTTTTGCTTTTTCCTGTTAATCCTAGCATGATAAAGAAGATTTAAAGAGAGTGAGATGCCAGCTCCTTTCATTCAGTCAGTAGCTTCAAACATTTCTGGTATATGAAAAACATGTTTTTCAATGGCAAAAATCAATGAATATTGTAAATGCACAAACAGTAATATCTCCACATTGCAAGGTGCAATTCTGAAATTTTTTGCTTTATCCTGCTAATCCTAGCATGATAAAGAAGATTCAAAGAGAGTGAGATGCCAGCTCCTTTCATTCAGTCAGTAGCTTCAAACATTTCTGGTATATGAAAAACATGTTTTTCAATGGCAAAAATCAATGAATATTGTAAATGCACAAACAGTAATATCTCCACATTGCAAGGTGCAATTCTGAAATTTTTTGCTTTTTCCTGCTAATCCTAGCATGATAAAGAAGATTCAAAGAGAGTGAGATGCCAGCTCCTTTCATTCAGTCAGTAGCTTCAAACATTTCTGGACGTTTTTCAATGGCAAAAATCAATGAATATTGTAAATGCACAAACAGTAATATCTCCACATTGCAAGGTGCAATTCTGAAATTTTTTGCTTTTTCCTGCTAATCCTAGCATGATAAAGAAGATTCAAAGAGAGTGAGATGCCAGCTCCTTTCATTCAGTCAGTAGCTTCAAACATTTCTGGACGTTTTTCAATGGCAAAAATCAATGAATATTGTAAATGCACAAACAGTAATATCTCCACATTGCAAGGTGCAATTCTGAAATTTTTTGCTTTTTCCTGTTAATCCTAGCATGATAAAGAAGATTCAAAGAGAGTGAGATGCCAGCTCCTTTCATTCAGTCAGTAGCTTCAAACATTTCTGGTATATGAAAAACATGTTTTTCAATGGCAAAAATCAATGAATATTGTAAATGCACAAACAGTAATATCTCCACATTGCAAGGTGCAATTCTGAAATTTTTTGTTTTTTCCTGTTAATCCTAGCATGATAAAGAAGATTCAAAGAGAGTGAGATGCCAGCTCCTTTCATTCAGTCAGTAGCTTCAAACATTTCTGGTATATGAAAAACATGTTTTTCAATGGCAAAAATCAATGAATATTGTAAATGCACAAACAGTAATATCTCCACATTGCAAGGTGCAATTCTGAAATTTTTTGCTTTTTCCTGCTAATCCTAGCATGATAAAGAAGATTCAAAGAGAGTGAGATGCCAGCTCCTTTCATTCAGTCAGTAGCTTCAAACATTTCTGGTATATGAAAAACATGTTTTTCAATGGCAAAAATCAATGAATATTCTAAATGCACAAACAGTAATATCTCCACATTGCAAGGTGCAATTCTGAAATTTTTTGCTTTTTCCTGCTAATCCTAGCATGATAAAGAAGATTCAAAGAGAGTGAGATGCCAGCTCCTTTCATTCAGTCAGTAGCTTCAAACATTTCTGGTATATGAAAAACATGTTTTTCAATGGCAAAAATCAATGAATATTGTAAATGCACAAACAGTAATATCTCCACATTGCAAGGTGCAATTCTGAAATTTTTTGCTTTTTCCTGCTAATCCTAGCATGATAAAGAAGATTCAAAGAGAGTGAGATGCCAGCTCCTTTCATTCAGTCAGTAGCTTCAAACATTTCTGGTATATGAAAAACATGTTTTTCAATGGCAAAAATCAATGAATATTGTAAATGCACAAACAGTAATATCTCCACATTGCAAGGTGCAATTCTGAAATTTTTAGCTTTTTCCTGTTAATCCTAGCATGATAAAGAAGATTCAAAGAGAGTGAGATGCCAGCTCCTTTCATTCAGTCAGTAGCTTCAAACATTTCTGGACGTTTTTCAATGGCAAAAATCAATGAATATTGTAAATGCACAAACAGTAATATCTCCACATTGCAAGGTGCAATTCTGAAATTTTTTGCTTTTTCCTGTTAATCCTAGCATGATAAAGAAGATTCAAAGAGAGTGAGATACCAGCTCCTTTCATTCAGTCAGTAGCTTCAAACATTTCTGGTATATGAAAAACATGTTTTTCAATGGCAAAAATCAATGAATATTGTAAATGCACAAACAGTAATATCTCCACATTGCAAGGTGCAATTCTGAAATTTTTTGCTTTTTCCTGCTAATCCTAGCATGATAAAGAAGATTCAAAGAGAGTGAGATGCCACCTAATTTCATTCAGTCAGTAGCTTCAAACATTTCTGGACGTTTTTCAATGGCAAAAATCAATGAATATTGTAAATGCACAAACAGTAATATCTCCACATTGCAAGGTGCAATTCTGAAATTTTTTGCTTTTTCCTGCTAATCCTAGCATGATAAAGAAGATTCAAAGAGAGTGAGATGCCAGCTCCTTTCATTCAGTCGGTAGCTTCAAACATTTCTTGTATATGAAAAACATGTTTTTCAATGGCAAAAATCAATGAATATTGTAAATGCATAAACAGTAATATCTCCACATTGCAAGGTGCAATTCTGAAATTTTTTGCTTTTTCCTGCTAATCCTAGCATGATAAAGAAGATTCAAAGAGAGTGAGATACCAGCTCCTTTCATTCAGTCAGTAGCTTCAAACATTTCTGGACGTTTTTCAATGGCAAAAATCAATGAATATTGTAAATGCACAAACAGTAATATCTCCACATTGCAAGGTGCAATTCTGAAATTTTTTGCTTTTTCCTGTTAATCCTAGCATGATAAAGAAGATTCAAAGAGAGTGAGATGCCAGCTCCTTTCATTCAAGTCAGTAGCTTCAAACATTTCTGGTATATGAAAAACATGTTTTTCAATGGCAAAAATCAATGAATATTGTAAATGCACAAACAGTAATATCTCCACATTGCAAGGTGCAATTCTGAAATTTTTTGCTTTTTCCTGCTTATCCTAGCATGATAAAGAAGATTCAAAGAGAGTGAGATGCCAGCTCCTTTCATTCAGTCAGTAGCTTCAAACATTTCTGGTATATGAAAAACATGTTTTTCAATGGCAAAAATCAATGAATATTGTAAATGCACAAACAGTAATATCTCCACATTGCAAGGTGCAATTCTGAAATTTTTTTGCTTTTTCCTGCTAATCCTAGCATGATAAAGAAGATTCAAAGAGAGTGAGATGCCAGCTCCTTTCATTCAGTCAGTAGCTTCAAACATTTCTGGACGTTTTTCAATGGCAAAATCAATGAATATTGTAAATGCACAAACAGTAATATCTCCACATTGCAAGATGCAATTCTGAAATTTTTTGCTTTTTCCTGTTAATCCTAGCATGATAAAGAAGATTCAAAGACAGTGAGATGCCAGCTCCTTTCATTCAGTCAGTAGCTTCAAACATTTCTGGTATATGAAAAACATGTTTTTCAATGGCAAAAATCAATGAATATTGTAAATGCACAAACAGTAATATCTCCACATTGCAAGGTGCAATTCTGAAATTTTTTGCTTTTTCCTGCTAATCCTAGCATGATAAAGAAGATTCAAAGAGAGTGAGATGCCAGCTCCTTTCATTCCGTCAGTAGCTTCAAACATTTCTGGTATATGAAAAACATGTTTTTCAATGGCAAAAATCAATGAATATTGTAAATGCACAAACAGTAATATCTCCACATTGCAAGGTGCAATTCTGAAATTTTTTGCTTTTTCCTGCTTATCCTAGCATGATAAAGAAGATTCAAAGAGAGTGAGATGCCAGCTCCTTTCATTCAGTCAGTAGCTTCAAACATTTCTGGACGTTTTTCAATGGCAAAATCAATGAATATTGTAAATGCACAAACAGTAATATCTCCACATTGCAAGGTGCAATTCTGAAATTTTTTGCTTTTTCCTGTTAATCCTAGCATGATAAAGAAGATTCAAAGACAGTGAGATGCCAGCTCCTTTCATTCAGTCAGTAGCTTCAAACATTTCTGGTATATGAAAAACATGTTTTTCAATGGCAAAAATCAATGAATATTGTAAATGCACAAACAGTAATATCTCCACATTGCAAGGTGCAATTCTGAAATTTTTTGCTTTTTCCTGCTAATCCTAGCATGATAAAGAAGATTCAAAGAGAGTGAGATGCCAGCTCCTTTCATTCCGTCAGTAGCTTCAAACATTTCTGGTATATGAAAAACATGTTTTTCAATGGCAAAAATCAATGAATATTGTAAATGCACAAACAGTAATATCTCCACATTGCAAGGTGCAATTCTGAAATTTTTTGCTTTTTCCTGCTAATCCTAGCATGATAAAGAAGATTCAAAGAGAGTGAGATGCCAGCTCCTTTCATTCAGTCAGTAGCTTCAAACATTTCTGGACGTTTTTCAATGGCAAAATCAATGAATATTGTAAATGCACAAACAGTAATATCTCCACATTGCAAGGTGCAATTCTGAAATTTTTTGCTTTTTCCTGCTAATCCTAGCATGATAAAGAAGATTCAAAGAGAGTGAGATGCCAGCTAATTTCATTCAGTCAGTAGCTTCAAACATTTCTGGACGTTTTTCAATGGCAAAAATCAATGAATATTGTAAATGCACAAACAGTAATATCTCCACATTGCAAGGTGCAATTCTGAAATTTTTTGCTTTTTCCTGCTAATCCTAGCATGATAAAGAAGATTCAAAGAGAGTGAGATGCCAGCTCCTTTCATTCAGTCAGTAGCTTCAAACATTTCTTGTATATGAAAAACATGTTTTTCAATGGCAAAAATCAATGAATATTGTAAATGCACAAACAGTAATATCTCCACATTGCAAGGTGCAATTCTGAAATTTTTTGCTTTTTCCTGCTAATCCTAGCATGATAAAGAAGATTCAAAGAGAGTGAGATACCAGCTCCTTTCATTCAGTCAGTAGCTTCAAACATTTCTGGACGTTTTTCAATGGCAAAAATCAATGAATATTGTAAATGCACAAACAGTAATATCTCCACATTGCAAGGTGCAATTCTGAAATTTTTTGCTTTTTCCTGTTAATCCTAGCATGATAAAGAAGATTCAAAGAGAGTGAGATGCCAGCTCCTTTCATTCAAGTCAGTAGCTTCAAACATTTCTGGTATATGAAAAACATGTTTTTCAATGGCAAAAATCAATGAATATTGTAAATGCACAAACAGTAATATCTCCACATTGCAAGGTGCAATTCTGAAATTTTTTGCTTTTTCCTGCTTATCCTAGCATGATAAAGAAGATTCAAAGAGAGTGAGATGCCAGCTCCTTTCATTCAGTCAGTAGCTTCAAACATTTCTGGTATATGAAAAACATGTTTTTCAATGGCAAAAATCAATGAATATTGTAAATGCACAAACAGTAATATCTCCACATTGCAAGGTGCAATTCTGAAATTTTTTTGCTTTTTCCTGCTAATCCTAGCATGATAAAGAAGATTTAAAGAGAGTGAGATGCCAGCTCCTTTCATTCAGTCAGTAGCTTCAAACATTTCTGGACGTTTTTCAATGGCAAAATCAATGAATATTGTAAATGCACAAACAGTAATATCTCCACATTGCAAGGTGCAATTCTGAAATTTTTTGCTTTTTCCTGTTAATCCTAGCATGATAAAGAAGATTCAAAGACAGTGAGATGCCAGCTCCTTTCATTCAGTCAGTAGCTTCAAACATTTCTGGTATATGAAAAACATGTTTTTCAATGGCAAAAATCAATGAATATTGTAAATGCACAAACAGTAATATCTCCACATTGCAAGGTGCAATTCTGAAATTTTTTGCTTTTTCCTGCTAATCCTAGCATGATAAAGAAGATTCAAAGAGAGTGAGATGCCAGCTCCTTTCATTCCGTCAGTAGCTTCAAACATTTCTGGTATATGAAAAACATGTTTTTCAATGGCAAAAATCAATGAATATTGTAAATGCACAAACAGTAATATCTCCACATTGCAAGGTGCAATTCTGAAATTTTTTGCTTTTTCCTGCTAATCCTAGCATGATAAAGAAGATTCAAAGAGAGTGAGATGCCAGCTCCTTTCATTCAGTCAGTAGCTTCAAACATTTCTGGACGTTTTTCAATGGCAAAAATCAATGAATATTGTAAATGCACAAACAGTAATATCTCCACATTGCAAGGTGCAATTCTGAAATTTTTTGCTTTTTCCTGCTAATCCTAGCATGATAAAGAAGATTCAAAGAGAGTGAGATGCCAGCTCCTTTCATTCAGTCAGTAGCTTCAAACATTTCTTGTATATGAAAAACATGTTTTTCAATGGCAAAAATCAATGAATATTGTAAATGCACAAACAGTAATATCTCCACATTGCAAGGTGCAATTCTGAAATTTTTTGCTTTTTCCTGCTAATCCTAGCATGATAAAGAAGATTCAAAGAGAGTGAGATACCAGCTCCTTTCATTCAGTCAGTAGCTTCAAACATTTCTGGACGTTTTTCAATGGCAAAAATCAATGAATATTGTAAATGCACAAACAGTAATATCTCCACATTGCAAGGTGCAATTCTGAAATTTTTTGCTTTTTCCTGTTAATCCTAGCATGATAAAGAAGATTCAAAGAGAGTGAGATGCCAGCTCCTTTCATTCAAGTCAGTAGCTTCAAACATTTCTGGTATATGAAAAACATGTTTTTCAATGGCAAAAATCAATGAATATTGTAAATGCACAAACAGTAATATCTCCACATTGCAAGGTGCAATTCTGAAATTTTTTGCTTTTTCCTGCTTATCCTAGCATGATAAAGAAGATTCAAAGAGAGTGAGATGCCAGCTCCTTTCATTCAGTCAGTAGCTTCAAACATTTCTGGTATATGAAAAACATGTTTTTCAATGGCAAAAATCAATGAATATTGTAAATGCACAAACAGTAATATCTCCACATTGCAAGGTGCAATTCTGAAATTTTTTTGCTTTTTCCTGCTAATCCTAGCATGATAAAGAAGATTTAAAGAGAGTGAGATGCCAGCTCCTTTCATTCAGTCAGTAGCTTCAAACATTTCTGGACATTTTTCAATGGCAAAATCAATGAATATTGTAAATGCACAAACAGTAATATCTCCACATTGCAAGGTGCAATTCTGAAATTTTTTGCTTTTTCCTGTTAATCCTAGCATGATAAAGAAGATTCAAAGACAGTGAGATGCCAGCTCCTTTCATTCAGTCAGTAGCTTCAAACATTTCTGGTATATGAAAAACATGTTTTTCAATGGCAAAAATCAATGAATATTGTAAATGCACAAACAGTAATATCTCCACATTGCAAGGTGCAATTCTGAAATTTTTTGCTTTTTCCTGCTAATCCTAGCATGATAAAGAAGATTCAAAGAGAGTGAGATGCCAGCTCCTTTCATTCCGTCAGTAGCTTCAAACATTTCTGGTATATGAAAAACATGTTTTTCAATGGCAAAAATCAATGAATATTGTAAATGCACAAACAGTAATATCTCCACATTGCAAGGTGCAATTCTGAAATTTTTTGCTTTTTCCTGCTAATCCTAGCATGATAAAGAAGATTCAAAGAGAGTGAGATGCCAGCTCCTTTCATTCAGTCAGTAGCTTCAAACATTTCTGGACGTTTTTCAATGGCAAAAATCAATGAATATTGTAAATGCACAAACAGTAATATCTCCACATTGCAAGGTGCAATTCTGAAATTTTTTGCTTTTTCCTGCTAATCCTAGCATGATAAAGAAGATTCAAAGAGAGTGAGATGCCAGCTCCTTTCATTCAGTCAGTAGCTTCAAACATTTCTTGTATATGAAAAACATGTTTTTCAATTGCAAAAATCAATGAATATTGTAAATGCACAAACAGCAATATCTCCACATTGCAAGGTGCAATTCTGAAATTTTTTGCTTTTTCCTGCTAATCCTAGCATGATAAAGAAGATTCAAAGAGAGTGAGATGCCAGCTCCTTTCATTCAGTCAGTAGCTTCAAACATTTCTGGACGTTTTTCAATGGCAAAAATCAATGAATATTGTAAATGCACAAACAGTAATATCTCCACATTGCAAGGTGCAATTCTGAAATTTTTTGCTTTTTCCTGTTAATCCTAGCATGATAAAGAAGATTCAAAGAGAGTGAGATGCCAGCTCCTTTCATTCAGTCAGTAGCTTCAAACATTTCTGGTATATGAAAAACATGTTTTTCAATGGCAAAAATCAATGAATATTGTAAATGCACAAACAGTAATATCTCCACATTGCAAGGTGCAATTCTGAAATTTTTTGCTTTTTCCTGCTAATCCTAGCATGATAAAGAAGATTCAAAGAGAGTGAGATGCCAGCTCCTTTCATTCAGTCAGTAGCTTCAAACATTTCTGGTATATGAAAAACATGTTTTTCAATGGCAAAAATCAATGAATATTGTAAATGCACAAACAGTAATATCTCCACATTGCAAGGTGCAATTCTGAAATTTTTTGCTTTTTCCTGCTAATCCAAGCATGATAAAGAAGATTCAAAGAGAGTGAGATGCCAGCTCCTTTCATTCAGTCAGTAGCTTCAAACATTTCTGGTATATGAATAACATGATGTTTTTCAATGGCAAAAATCAATGAATATTGTAAATGCACAAACAGTAATTTCTCCGCATTGCAAGGTGCAATTCTGAAATTTTTTGCTTTTTCCTGCTCCTCTTAGCATGATAAAGAAGATTCAAAGAGAGTGAGATGCCAGCTCCTTTCATTCAGTCAGTAGCTTCAAACATTTCTGGTATATGAATAACATGATGTTTTTCAATGGCAAAAATCAATGAATATTGTAAATGCACAAACAGTAATTTCTCCGCATTGCAAGGTGCAATTCTGAAATTTTTTGCTTTTTCCTGCTCCTCTTAGCATGATAAAGACGATTCAAAGAGAGTGAGATGCCAGCTCCTTTCATTCAGTCAGTAGCTTCAATCATTTCTGGACGTTTTTCAATGGCAAAAATCAATGAATATTGTAAATGCACAAACAGTAATTTCTCCGCATTGCAAGGTGCAATTCTGAAATTTTTTGCTTTTTCCTGCTCCTCTTAGCATGATAAAGAAAATTCAGAGTGAGATGCCAGCTGCTGTCATTCAGTCAGTAGCTTCAATCATTTCTGGACGTTTTTCAATGGCAAAAATCAATGAATATTGTAAATGCACAAACAGTAATTTCTCCGCATTGCAAGGTGCAATTCTGAAATTTTTTGCTTTTTCCTGCTCCTCTTACCATGATAAAGAAGATTCAAAGAGAGTGAGATGCCAGCTCCTTTCATTCAGTCAGTAGCTTCAAACATTTCTGGTATATGAATAACATGATGTTTTTCAATGGCAAAAATCAATGAATATTGTAAATGCACAAACAGTAATTTCTCCGCATTGCAAGGTGCAATTCTGAAATTTTTTGCTTTTTCCTGCTCCTCTTAGCATGATAAAGAAGATTCAAAGAGAGTGAGATGCCAGCTCCTTTCGATCAGTCAGTAGCTTCCATCATTTCTGGACGTTTTTCAAAGGCAAAAATCATTGAATGTTGTAAATGCACAAACAGTAATTTCTCCGCATTGCAAGGTGCAATTCTGAAATTTTTTACTTTTTCCTGCTCCTCTTAGCATGATAAAGAAGATTCAAAGAGAGTGAGATGCCAGCTCCTTTTATTCAGTCAGTAGCTTCAATCATTTCTGGTATATGAATAACATGATGTTTTTCAATGGCAAAAATCAATGAATATTGTAAATGCACAAACAGTAATTTCTCCGCATTGCAAGGTGCAATTCTGAAGTTTTTTGCTTTTTCCTGCTCCTCTTAGCATGATAAAGAAGATTCAAAGAGAGTGAGATGCCAGCTCCTTTCGTTCAGTCAGTAGCTTCAATCATTTCTGGACGTTTTTCAATGGCAAAAATCATTGAATATTGTAAATGCACAAACAGTAATTTCTCCGCATTGCAAGGTGCAATTCTGAAATTTTTTACTTTTTCCTGCTCCTCTTAGCATGATAAAGAAGATTCAAAGAGAGTGAGATGCCAGCTCCTTTCATTCAGTCAGTAGCTTCAATCATTTCTGGTATATGAATAACATGATGTTTTTCAATGTCAAAAATCAATGAATATTGTAAATGCACAAACAGTAATTTCTCCGCATTGCAAGGTGCAATTCTGAAATTTTTTGCTTTTTCCTGCTCCTCTTAGCATGATAAAGAAAATTCAGAGTGAGATGCCAGCTCCTTTCATTCAGTCAGTAGCTTCAATCATTTCTGGACGTTTTTCAATGGCAAAAATCAATGAATATTGTAAATGCACAAACAGTAATATCTCCACATTGCAAGGTGCAATTCTGAAATTTTTTTGCTTTTTCCTGCTAATCCTAGCATGATAAAGAAGATTCAAAGAGAGTGAGATGCCAGCTCCTTTCATTCAGTCAGTAGCTTCAAACATTTCTGGACGTTTTTCAATGGCAAAATCAATGAATATTGTAAATGCACAAACAGTAATATCTCCACATTGCAAGATGCAATTCTGAAATTTTTTGCTTTTTCCTGTTAATCCTAGCATGATAAAGAAGATTCAAAGACAGTGAGATGCCAGCTCCTTTCATTCAGTCAGTAGCTTCAAACATTTCTGGTATATGAAAAACATGTTTTTCAATGGCAAAAATCAATGAATATTGTAAATGCACAAACAGTAATATCTCCACATTGCAAGGTGCAATTCTGAAATTTTTTGCTTTTTCCTGCTAATCCTAGCATGATAAAGAAGATTCAAAGAGAGTGAGATGCCAGCTCCTTTCATTCCGTCAGTAGCTTCAAACATTTCTGGTATATGAAAAACATGTTTTTCAATGGCAAAAATCAATGAATATTGTAAATGCACAAACAGTAATATCTCCACATTGCAAGGTGCAATTCTGAAATTTTTTGCTTTTTCCTGCTTATCCTAGCATGATAAAGAAGATTCAAAGAGAGTGAGATGCCAGCTCCTTTCATTCAGTCAGTAGCTTCAAACATTTCTGGACGTTTTTCAATGGCAAAATCAATGAATATTGTAAATGCACAAACAGTAATATCTCCACATTGCAAGGTGCAATTCTGAAATTTTTTGCTTTTTCCTGTTAATCCTAGCATGATAAAGAAGATTCAAAGACAGTGAGATGCCAGCTCCTTTCATTCAGTCAGTAGCTTCAAACATTTCTGGTATATGAAAAACATGTTTTTCAATGGCAAAAATCAATGAATATTGTAAATGCACAAACAGTAATATCTCCACATTGCAAGGTGCAATTCTGAAATTTTTTGCTTTTTCCTGCTAATCCTAGCATGATAAAGAAGATTCAAAGAGAGTGAGATGCCAGCTCCTTTCATTCCGTCAGTAGCTTCAAACATTTCTGGTATATGAAAAACATGTTTTTCAATGGCAAAAATCATTGAATATTGTAAATGCACAAACAGTAATATCTCCACATTGCAAGGTGCAATTCTGAAATTTTTTGCTTTTTCCTGCTAATCCTAGCATGATAAAGAAGATTCAAAGAGAGTGAGATGCCAGCTCCTTTCATTCAGTCAGTAGCTTCAAACATTTCTGGACGTTTTTCAATGGCAAAATCAATGAATATTGTAAATGCACAAACAGTAATATCTCCACATTGCAAGGTGCAATTCTGAAATTTTTTGCTTTTTCCTGCTAATCCTAGCATGATAAAGAAGATTCAAAGAGAGTGAGATGCCAGCTAATTTCATTCAGTCAGTAGCTTCAAACATTTCTGGACGTTTTTCAATGGCAAAAATCAATGAATATTGTAAATGCACAAACAGTAATATCTCCACATTGCAAGGTGCAATTCTGAAATTTTTTGCTTTTTCCTGCTAATCCTAGCATGATAAAGAAGATTCAAAGAGAGTGAGATGCCAGCTCCTTTCATTCAGTCAGTAGCTTCAAACATTTCTTGTATATGAAAAACATGTTTTTCAATGGCAAAAATCAATGAATATTGTAAATGCACAAACAGTAATATCTCCACATTGCAAGGTGCAATTCTGAAATTTTTTGCTTTTTCCTGCTAATCCTAGCATGATAAAGAAGATTCAAAGAGAGTGAGATACCAGCTCCTTTCATTCAGTCAGTAGCTTCAAACATTTCTGGACGTTTTTCAATGGCAAAAATCAATGAATATTGTAAATGCACAAACAGTAATATCTCCACATTGCAAGGTGCAATTCTGAAATTTTTTGCTTTTTCCTGTTAATCCTAGCATGATAAAGAAGATTCAAAGAGAGTGAGATGCCAGCTCCTTTCATTCAAGTCAGTAGCTTCAAACATTTCTGGTATATGAAAAACATGTTTTTCAATGGCAAAAATCAATGAATATTGTAAATGCACAAACAGTAATATCTCCACATTGCAAGGTGCAATTCTGAAATTTTTTGCTTTTTCCTGCTTATCCTAGCATGATAAAGAAGATTCAAAGAGAGTGAGATGCCAGCTCCTTTCATTCAGTCAGTAGCTTCAAACATTTCTGGTATATGAAAAACATGTTTTTCAATGGCAAAAATCAATGAATATTGTAAATGCACAAACAGTAATATCTCCACATTGCAAGGTGCAATTCTGAAATTTTTTTGCTTTTTCCTGCTAATCCTAGCATGATAAAGAAGATTTAAAGAGAGTGAGATGCCAGCTCCTTTCATTCAGTCAGTAGCTTCAAACATTTCTGGACGTTTTTCAATGGCAAAATCAATGAATATTGTAAATGCACAAACAGTAATATCTCCACATTGCAAGGTGCAATTCTGAAATTTTTTGCTTTTTCCTGTTAATCCTAGCATGATAAAGAAGATTCAAAGACAGTGAGATGCCAGCTCCTTTCATTCAGTCAGTAGCTTCAAACATTTCTGGTATATGAAAAACATGTTTTTCAATGGCAAAAATCAATGAATATTGTAAATGCACAAACAGTAATATCTCCACATTGCAAGGTGCAATTCTGAAATTTTTTGCTTTTTCCTGCTAATCCTAGCATGATAAAGAAGATTCAAAGAGAGTGAGATGCCAGCTCCTTTCATTCCGTCAGTAGCTTCAAACATTTCTGGTATATGAAAAACATGTTTTTCAATGGCAAAAATCAATGAATATTGTAAATGCACAAACAGTAATATCTCCACATTGCAAGGTGCAATTCTGAAATTTTTTGCTTTTTCCTGCTAATCCTAGCATGATAAAGAAGATTCAAAGAGAGTGAGATGCCAGCTCCTTTCATTCAGTCAGTAGCTTCAAACATTTCTGGACGTTTTTCAATGGCAAAAATCAATGAATATTGTAAATGCACAAACAGTAATATCTCCACATTGCAAGGTGCAATTCTGAAATTTTTTGCTTTTTCCTGCTAATCCTAGCATGATAAAGAAGATTCAAAGAGAGTGAGATGCCAGCTCCTTTCATTCAGTCAGTAGCTTCAAACATTTCTTGTATATGAAAAACATGTTTTTCAATGGCAAAAATCAATGAATATTGTAAATGCACAAACAGTAATATCTCCACATTGCAAGGTGCAATTCTGAAATTTTTTGCTTTTTCCTGCTAATCCTAGCATGATAAAGAAGATTCAAAGAGAGTGAGATACCAGCTCCTTTCATTCAGTCAGTAGCTTCAAACATTTCTGGACGTTTTTCAATGGCAAAAATCAATGAATATTGTAAATGCACAAACAGTAATATCTCCACATTGCAAGGTGCAATTCTGAAATTTTTTGCTTTTTCCTGTTAATCCTAGCATGATAAAGAAGATTCAAAGAGAGTGAGATGCCAGCTCCTTTCATTCAAGTCAGTAGCTTCAAACATTTCTGGTATATGAAAAACATGTTTTTCAATGGCAAAAATCAATGAATATTGTAAATGCACAAACAGTAATATCTCCACATTGCAAGGTGCAATTCTGAAATTTTTTGCTTTTTCCTGCTTATCCTAGCATGATAAAGAAGATTCAAAGAGAGTGAGATGCCAGCTCCTTTCATTCAGTCAGTAGCTTCAAACATTTCTGGTATATGAAAAACATGTTTTTCAATGGCAAAAATCAATGAATATTGTAAATGCACAAACAGTAATATCTCCACATTGCAAGGTGCAATTCTGAAATTTTTTTGCTTTTTCCTGCTAATCCTAGCATGATAAAGAAGATTTAAAGAGAGTGAGATGCCAGCTCCTTTCATTCAGTCAGTAGCTTCAAACATTTCTGGACATTTTTCAATGGCAAAATCAATGAATATTGTAAATGCACAAACAGTAATATCTCCACATTGCAAGGTGCAATTCTGAAATTTTTTGCTTTTTCCTGTTAATCCTAGCATGATAAAGAAGATTCAAAGACAGTGAGATGCCAGCTCCTTTCATTCAGTCAGTAGCTTCAAACATTTCTGGTATATGAAAAACATGTTTTTCAATGGCAAAAATCAATGAATATTGTAAATGCACAAACAGTAATATCTCCACATTGCAAGGTGCAATTCTGAAATTTTTTGCTTTTTCCTGCTAATCCTAGCATGATAAAGAAGATTCAAAGAGAGTGAGATGCCAGCTCCTTTCATTCCGTCAGTAGCTTCAAACATTTCTGGTATATGAAAAACATGTTTTTCAATGGCAAAAATCAATGAATATTGTAAATGCACAAACAGTAATATCTCCACATTGCAAGGTGCAATTCTGAAATTTTTTGCTTTTTCCTGCTAATCCTAGCATGATAAAGAAGATTCAAAGAGAGTGAGATGCCAGCTCCTTTCATTCAGTCGTAGCTTCAAACATTTCTGGACGTTTTTCAATGGCAAAAATCAATGAATATTGTAAATGCACAAACAGTAATATCTCCACATTGCAAGGTGCAATTCTGAAATTTTTTGCTTTTTCCTGCTAATCCTAGCATGATAAAGAAGATTCAAAGAGAGTGAGATGCCAGCTCCTTTCATTCAGTCAGTAGCTTCAAACATTTCTTGTATATGAAAAACATGTTTTTCAATTGCAAAAATCAATGAATATTGTAAATGCACAAACAGCAATATCTCCACATTGCAAGGTGCAATTCTGAAATTTTTTGCTTTTTCCTGCTAATCCTAGCATGATAAAGAAGATTCAAAGAGAGTGAGATGCCAGCTCCTTTCATTCAGTCAGTAGCTTCAAACATTTCTGGACGTTTTTCAATGGCAAAAATCAATGAATATTGTAAATGCACAAACAGTAATATCTCCACATTGCAAGGTGCAATTCTGAAATTTTTTGCTTTTTCCTGTTAATCCTAGCATGATAAAGAAGATTCAAAGAGAGTGAGATGCCAGCTCCTTTCATTCAGTCAGTAGCTTCAAACATTTCTGGTATATGAAAAACATGTTTTTCAATGGCAAAAATCAATGAATATTGTAAATGCACAAACAGTAATATCTCCACATTGCAAGGTGCAATTCTGAAATTTTTTGCTTTTTCCTGCTAATCCTAGCATGATAAAGAAGATTCAAAGAGAGTGAGATGCCAGCTCCTTTCATTCAGTCAGTAGCTTCAAACATTTCTGGTATATGAAAAACATGTTTTTCAATGGCAAAAATCAATGAATATTGTAAATGCACAAACAGTAATATCTCCACATTGCAAGGTGCAATTCTGAAATTTTTTGCTTTTTCCTGCTAATCCAAGCATGATAAAGAAGATTCAAAGAGAGTGAGATGCCAGCTCCTTTCATTCAGTCAGTAGCTTCAAACATTTCTGGTATATGAATAACATGATGTTTTTCAATGGCAAAAATCAATGAATATTGTAAATGCACAAACAGTAATTTCTCCGCATTGCAAGGTGCAATTCTGAAATTTTTTGCTTTTTCCTGCTCCTCTTAGCATGATAAAGAAGATTCAAAGAGAGTGAGATGCCAGCTCCTTTCATTCAGTCAGTAGCTTCAAACATTTCTGGTATATGAATAACATGATGTTTTTCAATGGCAAAAATCAATGAATATTGTAAATGCACAAACAGTAATTTCTCCGCATTGCAAGGTGCAATTCTGAAATTTTTTGCTTTTTCCTGCTCCTCTTAGCATGATAAAGACGATTCAAAGAGAGTGAGATGCCAGCTCCTTTCATTCAGTCAGTAGCTTCAATCATTTCTG
This sequence comes from Phyllobates terribilis, assembly GCF_046119375.1. Classification (NCBI taxonomy): domain Eukaryota; kingdom Metazoa; phylum Chordata; class Amphibia; order Anura; family Dendrobatidae; genus Phyllobates; species Phyllobates terribilis. The sequence continues at coordinate 127,633 of NW_027364563.1, forward strand.
GACGTTTTTCAATGGCAAAAATCAATGAATATTGTAAATGCACAAACAGTAATTTCTCCGCATTGCAAGGTGCAATTCTGAAATTTTTTGCTTTTTCCTGCTCCTCTTAGCATGATAAAGAAAATTCAGAGTGAGATGCCAGCTGCTGTCATTCAGTCAGTAGCTTCAATCATTTCTGGACGTTTTTCAATGGCAAAAATCAATGAATATTGTAAATGCACAAACAGTAATTTCTCCGCATTGCAAGGTGCAATTCTGAAATTTTTTGCTTTTTCCTGCTCCTCTTACCATGATAAAGAAGATTCAAAGAGAGTGAGATGCCAGCTCCTTTCATTCAGTCAGTAGCTTCAAACATTTCTGGTATATGAATAACATGATGTTTTTCAATGGCAAAAATCAATGAATATTGTAAATGCACAAACAGTAATTTCTCCGCATTGCAAGGTGCAATTCTGAAATTTTTTGCTTTTTCCTGCTCCTCTTAGCATGATAAAGAAGATTCAAAGAGAGTGAGATGCCAGCTCCTTTCGTTCAGTCAGTAGCTTCAATCATTTCTGGACGTTTTTCAAAGGCAAAAATCATTGAATGTTGTAAATGCACAAACAGTAATTTCTCCGCATTGCAAGGTGCAATTCTGAAATTTTTTACTTTTTCCTGCTCCTCTTAGCATGATAAAGAAGATTCAAAGAGAGTGAGATGCCAGCTCCTTTTATTCAGTCAGTAGCTTCAATCATTTCTGGTATATGAATAACATGATGTTTTTCAATGGCAAAAATCAATGAATATTGTAAATGCACAAACAGTAATTTCTCCGCATTGCAAGGTGCAATTCTGAAGTTTTTTGCTTTTTCCTGCTCCTCTTAGCATGATAAAGAAGATTCAAAGAGAGTGAGATGCCAGCTCCTTTCGTTCAGTCAGTAGCTTCAATCATTTCTGGACGTTTTTCAATGGCAAAAATCATTGAATATTGTAAATGCACAAACAGTAATTTCTCCGCATTGCAAGGTGCAATTCTGAAATTTTTTACTTTTTCCTGCTCCTCTTAGCATGATAAAGAAGATTCAAAGAGAGTGAGATGCCAGCTCCTTTCATTCAGTCAGTAGCTTCAATCATTTCTGGTATATGAATAACATGATGTTTTTCAATGTCAAAAATCAATGAATATTGTAAATGCACAAACAGTAATTTCTCCGCATTGCAAGGTGCAATTCTGAAATTTTTTGCTTTTTCCTGCTCCTCTTAGCATGATAAAGAAGATTCAAAGAGAGTGAGATGCCAGCTCCTTTCATTCAGTCAGTAGCTTCAATCATTTCTGGACGTTTTTCAATGGCAAAAATCAATGAATATTGTAAATGCACAAACAGTAATTTCTCCGCATTGCAAGGTGCAATTCTGAAATTTTTTGCTTTTTCCTGCTCCTCTTAGCATGATAAAGAAAATTCAGAGTGAGATGCCAGCTCCTTTCATTCAGTCAGTAGCTTCAATCATTTCTGGACGTTTTTCAATGGCAAAAATCAATGAATATTGTAAATGCACAAACAGTAATTTCTCCGCATTGCAAGGTGCAATTCTGAAATATTTAGCTTTTTCCTGCTCCTCTTAGCATGATAAAGAAGATTCAAAGAGAGTGAGATGCCAGCTCCTTTCATTCAGTCAGTAGCTTCAAACATTTCTGGTATATGAATAACATGATTTTTTTCAATGGCAAAAATCAATGAATATTGTAAATGCACAAACAGTAATTTCTCCGCATTGCAAGGTGCAATTCTGAAATTTTTTGCTTTTTCCTGCTCCTCTTAGCATGATAAAGAAGATTCAAAGAGAGTGAGATGCCAGCTCCTTTCGTTCAGTCAGTAGCTTCAATCATTTCTGGACGTTTTTCAAAGGCAAAAATCATTGAATATTGTAAATGCACAAACAGTAATTTCTCCGCATTGCAAGGTGCAATTCTGAAATTTTTTACTTTTTCCTGCTCCTCTTAGCATGATAAAGAAGATTCAAAGAGAGTGAGATGCCAGCTCCTTTCATTCAGTCAGTAGCTTCAATCATTTCTGGTATATGAATAACATGATGTTTTTCAATGGCAAAAATCAATGAATATTGTAAATGCACAAACAGTAATTTCTCCGCATTGCAAGGTGCAATTCTGAAGTTTTTTGCTTTTTCCTGCTCCTCTTAGCATGATAAAGAAGATTCAAAGAGAGTGAGATGCCAGCTCCTTTCATTCAGTCAGTAGCTTCAATCATTTCTGGACGTTTTTCAATGGCAAAAATCATTGAATATTGTAAATGCACAAACAGTAATTTCTCCGCATTGCAAGGTGCAATTCTGAAATTTTTTACTTTTTCCTGCTCCTCTTAGCATGATAAAGAAGATTCAAAGAGAGTGAGATGCCAGCTCCTTTCATTCAGTCAGTAGCTTCAATCATTTCTGGTATATGAATAACATGATGTTTTTCAATGGCAAAAATCAATGAATATTGTAAATGCACAAACAGTAATATCTCCACATTGCAAGGTGCAATTCTGAAATTTTTTGCTTTTTCCTGTTAATCCTAGCATGATAAAGAAGATTCAAAGAGAGTGAGATGCCAGCTCCTTTCATTCAAGTCAGTAGCTTCAAACATTTCTGGTATATGAAAAACATGTTTTTCAATGGCAAAAATCAATGAATATTGTAAATGCACAAACAGTAATATCTCCACATTGCAAGGTGCAATTCTGAAATTTTTTGCTTTTTCCTGCTTATCCTAGCATGATAAAGAAGATTCAAAGAGAGTGAGATGCCAGCTCCTTTCATTCAGTCAGTAGCTTCAATCATTTCTGGACGTTTTTCAATGGCAAAAATCAATGAATATTGTAAATGCACAAACAGTAATTTCTCCGCATTGCAAGGTGCAATTCTGAAATTTTTTGCTTTTTCCTGCTCCTCTTAGCATGATAAAGAAAATTCAGAGTGAGATGCCAGCTCCTTTCATTCAGTCAGTAGCTTCAATCATTTCTGGACGTTTTTCAATGGCAAAAATCAATGAATATTGTAAATGCACAAACAGTAATTTCTCCGCATTGCAAGGTGCAATTCTGAAATATTTAGCTTTTTCCTGCTCCTCTTAGCATGATAAAGAAGATTCAAAGAGAGTGAGATGCCAGCTCCTTTCATTCAGTCAGTAGCTTCAAACATTTCTGGTATATGAATAACATGATTTTTTTCAATGGCAAAAATCAATGAATATTGTAAATGCACAAACAGTAATTTCTCCGCATTGCAAGGTGCAATTCTGAAATTTTTTGCTTTTTCCTGCTCCTCTTAGCATGATAAAGAAGATTCAAAGAGAGTGAGATGCCAGCTCCTTTCGTTCAGTCAGTAGCTTCAATCATTTCTGGACGTTTTTCAAAGGCAAAAATCATTGAATATTGTAAATGCACAAACAGTAATTTCTCCGCATTGCAAGGTGCAATTCTGAAATTTTTTACTTTTTCCTGCTCCTCTTAGCATGATAAAGAAGATTCAAAGAGAGTGAGATGCCAGCTCCTTTCATTCAGTCAGTAGCTTCAATCATTTCTGGTATATGAATAACATGATGTTTTTCAATGGCAAAAATCAATGAATATTGTAAATGCACAAACAGTAATTTCTCCGCATTGCAAGGTGCAATTCTGAAGTTTTTTGCTTTTTCCTGCTCCTCTTAGCATGATAAAGAAGATTCAAAGAGAGTGAGATGCCAGCTCCTTTCATTCAGTCAGTAGCTTCAATCATTTCTGGACGTTTTTCAATGGCAAAAATCATTGAATATTGTAAATGCACAAACAGTAATTTCTCCGCATTGCAAGGTGCAATTCTGAAATTTTTTACTTTTTCCTGCTCCTCTTAGCATGATAAAGAAGATTCAAAGAGAGTGAGATGCCAGCTCCTTTCATTCAGTCAGTAGCTTCAATCATTTCTGGTATATGAATAACATGATGTTTTTCAATGGCAAAAATCAATGAATATTGTAAATGCACAAACAGTAATATCTCCACATTGCAAGGTGCAATTCTGAAATTTTTTGCTTTTTCCTGTTAATCCTAGCATGATAAAGAAGATTCAAAGAGAGTGAGATGCCAGCTCCTTTCATTCAAGTCAGTAGCTTCAAACATTTCTGGTATATGAAAAACATGTTTTTCAATGGCAAAAATCAATGAATATTGTAAATGCACAAACAGTAATATCTCCACATTGCAAGGTGCAATTCTGAAATTTTTTGCTTTTTCCTGCTTATCCTAGCATGATAAAGAAGATTCAAAGAGAGTGAGATGCCAGCTCCTTTCATTCAGTCAGTAGCTTCAAACATTTCTGGTATATGAAAAACATGTTTTTCAATGGCAAAAATCAATGAATATTGTAAATGCACAAACAGTAATATCTCCACATTGCAAGGTGCAATTCTGAAATTTTTTTGCTTTTTCCTGCTAATCCTAGCATGATAAAGAAGATTCAAAGAGAGTGAGATGCCAGCTCCTTTCATTCAGTCAGTAGCTTCAAACATTTCTGGACGTTTTTCAATGGCAAAATCAATGAATATTGTAAATGCACAAACAGTAATATCTCCACATTGCAAGGTGCAATTCTGAAATTTTTTGCTTTTTCCTGTTAATCCTAGCATGATAAAGAAGATTCAAAGACAGTGAGATGCCAGCTCCTTTCATTCAGTCAGTAGCTTCAAACATTTCTGGTATATGAAAAACATGTTTTTCAATGGCAAAAATCAATGAATATTGTAAATGCACAAACAGTAATATCTCCACATTGCAAGGTGCAATTCTGAAATTTTTTGCTTTTTCCTGCTAATCCTAGCATGATAAAGAAGATTCAAAGAGAGTGAGATGCCAGCTCCTTTCATTCCGTCAGTAGCTTCAAACATTTCTGGTATATGAAAAACATGTTTTTCAATGGCAAAAATCAATGAATATTGTAAATGCACAAACAGTAATATCTCCACATTGCAAGGTGCAATTCTGAAATTTTTTGCTTTTTCCTGCTTATCCTAGCATGATAAAGAAGATTCAAAGAGAGTGAGATGCCAGCTCCTTTCATTCAGTCAGTAGCTTCAAACATTTCTGGACGTTTTTCAATGGCAAAATCAATGAATATTGTAAATGCACAAACAGTAATATCTCCACATTGCAAGGTGCAATTCTGAAATTTTTTGCTTTTTCCTGTTAATCCTAGCATGATAAAGAAGATTCAAAGACAGTGAGATGCCAGCTCCTTTCATTCAGTCAGTAGCTTCAAACATTTCTGGTATATGAAAAACATGTTTTTCAATGGCAAAAATCAATGAATATTGTAAATGCACAAACAGTAATATCTCCACATTGCAAGGTGCAATTCTGAAATTTTTTGCTTTTTCCTGCTAATCCTAGCATGATAAAGAAGATTCAAAGAGAGTGAGATGCCAGCTCCTTTCATTCCGTCAGTAGCTTCAAACATTTCTGGTATATGAAAAACATGTTTTTCAATGGCAAAAATCAATGAATATTGTAAATGCACAAACAGTAATATCTCCACATTGCAAGGTGCAATTCTGAAATTTTTTGCTTTTTCCTGCTAATCCTAGCATGATAAAGAAGATTCAAAGAGAGTGAGATGCCAGCTCCTTTCATTCAGTCAGTAGCTTCAAACATTTCTGGACGTTTTTCAATGGCAAAATCAATGAATATTGTAAATGCACAAACAGTAATATCTCCACATTGCAAGGTGCAATTCTGAAATTTTTTGCTTTTTCCTGCTAATCCTAGCATGATAAAGAAGATTCAAAGAGAGTGAGATGCCAGCTAATTTCATTCAGTCAGTAGCTTCAAACATTTCTGGACGTTTTTCAATGGCAAAAATCAATGAATATTGTAAATGCACAAACAGTAATATCTCCACATTGCAAGGTGCAATTCTGAAATTTTTTGCTTTTTCCTGCTAATCCTAGCATGATAAAGAAGATTCAAAGAGAGTGAGATGCCAGCTCCTTTCATTCAGTCAGTAGCTTCAAACATTTCTTGTATATGAAAAACATGTTTTTCAATGGCAAAAATCAATGAATATTGTAAATGCACAAACAGTAATATCTCCACATTGCAAGGTGCAATTCTGAAATTTTTTGCTTTTTCCTGCTAATCCTAGCATGATAAAGAAGATTCAAAGAGAGTGAGATACCAGCTCCTTTCATTCAGTCAGTAGCTTCAAACATTTCTGGACGTTTTTCAATGGCAAAAATCAATGAATATTGTAAATGCACAAACAGTAATATCTCCACATTGCAAGGTGCAATTCTGAAATTTTTTGCTTTTTCCTGTTAATTCTAGCATGATAAAGAAGATTCAAAGAGAGTGAGATGCCAGCTCCTTTCATTCAAGTCAGTAGCTTCAAACATTTCTGGTATATGAAAAACATGTTTTTCAATGGCAAAAATCAATGAATATTGTAAATGCACAAACAGTAATATCTCCACATTGCAAGGTGCAATTCTGAAATTTTTTGCTTTTTCCTGCTTATCCTAGCATGATAAAGAAGATTCAAAGAGAGTGAGATGCCAGCTCCTTTCATTCAGTCAGTAGCTTCAAACATTTCTGGTATATGAAAAACATGTTTTTCAATGGCAAAAATCAATGAATATTGTAAATGCACAAACAGTAATATCTCCACATTGCAAGGTGCAATTCTGAAATTTTTTTGCTTTTTCCTGCTAATCCTAGCATGATAAAGAAGATTTAAAGAGAGTGAGATGCCAGCTCCTTTCATTCAGTCAGTAGCTTCAAACATTTCTGGACGTTTTTCAATGGCAAAATCAATGAATATTGTAAATGCACAAACAGTAATATCTCCACATTGCAAGGTGCAATTCTGAAATTTTTTTCTTTTTCCTGTTAATCCTAGCATGATAAAGAAGATTCAAAGACAGTGAGATGCCAGCTCCTTTCATTCAGTCAGTAGCTTCAAACATTTCTGGTATATGAAAAACATGTTTTTCAATGGCAAAAATCAATGAATATTGTAAATGCACAAACAGTAATATCTCCACATTGCAAGGTGCAATTCTGAAATTTTTTGCTTTTTCCTGCTAATCCTAGCATGATAAAGAAGATTCAAAGAGAGTGAGATGCCAGCTCCTTTCATTCCGTCAGTAGCTTCAAACATTTCTGGTATATGAAAAACATGTTTTTCAATGGCAAAAATCAATGAATATTGTAAATGCACAAACAGTAATATCTCCACATTGCAAGGTGCAATTCTGAAATTTTTTGCTTTTTCCTGCTAATCCTAGCATGATAAAGAAGATTCAAAGAGAGTGAGATGCCAGCTCCTTTCATTCAGTCAGTAGCTTCAAACATTTCTGGACGTTTTTCAATGGCAAAAATCAATGAATATTGTAAATGCACAAACAGTAATATCTCCACATTGCAAGGTGCAATTCTGAAATTTTTTGCTTTTTCCTGCTAATCCTAGCATGATAAAGAAGATTCAAAGAGAGTGAGATGCCAGCTCCTTTCATTCAGTCAGTAGCTTCAAACATTTCTTGTATATGAAAAACATGTTTTTCAATGGCAAAAATCAATGAATATTGTAAATGCACAAACAGTAATATCTCCACATTGCAAGGTGCAATTCTGAAATTTTTTGCTTTTTCCTGCTAATCCTAGCATGATAAAGAAGATTCAAAGAGAGTGAGATACCAGCTCCTTTCATTCAGTCAGTAGCTTCAAACATTTCTGGACGTTTTTCAATGGCAAAAATCAATGAATATTGTAAATGCACAAACAGTAATATCTCCACATTGCAAGGTGCAATTCTGAAATTTTTTGCTTTTTCCTGTTAATCCTAGCATGATAAAGAAGATTCAAAGAGAGTGAGATGCCAGCTCCTTTCATTCAAGTCAGTAGCTTCAAACATTTCTGGTATATGAAAAACATGTTTTTCAATGGCAAAAATCAATGAATATTGTAAATGCACAAACAGTAATATCTCCACATTGCAAGGTGCAATTCTGAAATTTTTTGCTTTTTCCTGCTTATCCTAGCATGATAAAGAAGATTCAAAGAGAGTGAGATGCCAGCTCCTTTCATTCAGTCAGTAGCTTCAAACATTTCTGGTATATGAAAAACATGTTTTTCAATGGCAAAAATCAATGAATATTGTAAATGCACAAACAGTAATATCTCCACATTGCAAGGTGCAATTCTGACATTTTTTTGCTTTTTCCTGCTAATCCTAGCATGATAAAGAAGATTTAAAGAGAGTGAGATGCCAGCTCCTTTCATTCAGTCAGTAGCTTCAAACATTTCTGGACATTTTTCAATGGTAAAATCAATGAATATTGTAAATGCACAAACAGTAATATCTCCACATTGCAAGGTGCAATTCTGAAATTTTTTGCTTTTTCCTGTTAATCCTAGCATGATAAAGAAGATTCAAAGACAGTGAGATGCCAGCTCCTTTCATTCAGTCAGTAGCTTCAAACATTTCTGGTATATGAAAAACATGTTTTTCAATGGCAAAAATCAATGAATATTGTAAATGCACAAACAGTAATATCTCCACATTGCAAGGTGCAATTCTGAAATTTTTTGCTTTTTCCCGCTAATCCTAGCATGATAAAGAAGATTCAAAGAGAGTGAGATGCCAGCTCCTTTCATTCCGTCAGTAGCTTCAAACATTTCTGGTATATGAAAAACATGTTTTTCAATGGCAAAAATCAATGAATATTGTAAATGCACAAACAGTAATATCTCCACATTGCAAGGTGCAATTCTGAAATTTTTTGCTTTTTCCTGCTAATCCTAGCATGATAAAGAAGATTCAAAGAGAGTGAGATGCCAGCTCCTTTCATTCAGTCAGTAGCTTCAAACATTTCTGGACGTTTTTCAATGGCAAAAATCAATGAATATTGTAAATGCACAAACAGTAATATCTCCACATTGCAAGGTGCAATTCTGAAATTTTTTGCTTTTTCCTGCTAATCCTAGCATGATAAAGAAGATTCAAAGAGAGTGAGATGCCAGCTCCTTTCATTCAGTCAGTAGCTTCAAACATTTCTTGTATATGAAAAACATGTTTTTCAATTGCAAAAATCAATGAATATTGTAAATGCACAAACAGCAATATCTCCACATTGCAAGGTGCAATTCTGAAATTTTTTGCTTTTTCCTGCTAATCCTAGCATGATAAAGAAGATTCAAAGAGAGTGAGATGCCAGCTCCTTTCATTCAGTCAGTAGCTTCAAACATTTCTGGTATATGAAAAACATGTTTTTCAATGGCAAAAATCAATGAATATTGTAAATGCACAAACAGTAATATCTCCACATTGCAAGGTGCAATTCTGAAATTTTTTGCTTTTTCCTGTTAATCCTAGCATGATAAAGAAGATTCAAAGAGAGTGAGATGCCAGCTCCTTTCATTCAAGTCAGTAGCTTCAAACATTTCTGGTATATGAAAAACATGTTTTTCAATGGCAAAAATCAATGAATATTGTAAATGCACAAACAGTAATATCTCCACATTGCAAGGTGCAATTCTGAAATTTTTTGCTTTTTCCTGCTTATCCTAGCATGATAAAGAAGATTCAAAGAGAGTGAGATGCCAGCTCCTTTCATTCAGTCAGTAGCTTCAAACATTTCTGGTATATGAAAAACATGTTTTTCAATGGCAAAAATCAATGAATATTGTAAATGCACAAACAGTAATATCTCCACATTGCAAGGTGCAATTCTGAAATTTTTTTGCTTTTTCCTGCTAATCCTAGCATGATAAAGAAGATTTAAAGAGAGTGAGATGCCAGCTCCTTTCATTCAGTCAGTAGCTTCAAACATTTCTGGACATTTTTCAATGGCAAAATCAATGAATATTGTAAATGCACAAACAGTAATATCTCCACATTGCAAGGTGCAATTCTGAAATTTTTTGCTTTTTCCTGTTAATCCTAACATGATAAAGAAGATTCAAAGACAGTGAGATGCCAGCTCCTTTCATTCAGTCAGTAGCTTCAAACATTTCTGGTATATGAAAAACATGTTTTTCAATGGCAAAAATCAATGAATATTGTAAATGCACAAACAGTAATTTCTCCGCATTGCAAGGTGCAATTCTGAAATTTTTTGCTTTTTCCTGCTCCTCTCAGCATGATAAAGAAGATTCAAAGAGAGTGAGATGCCAGCTCCTTTCATTCAGTCAGTAGCTTCAAACATTTCTGGTATATGAATAACATGATGTTTTTCAATGGCAAAAATCAATGAATATTGTAAATGCACAAACAGTAATTTCTCCGCATTGCAAGGTGCAATTCTGAAATTTTTTGCTTTTTCCTGCTCCTCTTAGCATGATAAAGACGATTCAAAGAGAGAGAGATGCCAGCTCCTTTCATTCAGTCAGTAGCTTCAATCATTTCTGGACGTTTTTCAATGGCAAAAATCAATGAATATTGTAAATGCACAAACAGTAATTTCTCCGCATTGCAAGGTGCAATTCTGAAATTTTTTGCTTTTTCCTGCTCCTCTTAGCATGATAAAGAAAATTCAGAGTGAGATGCCAGCTGCTTTCATTCAGTCAGTAGCTTCAAACATTTCTGGTATATGAATAACATGATGTTTTTCAATGGCAAAAATCAATGAATATTGTAAATGCACAAACAGTAATTTCTCCGCATTGCAAGGTGCAATTCTGAAATTTTTTGCTTTTTCCTGCTCCTCTTAGCATGATAAAGAAGATTCAAAGAGAGTGAGATGCCAGCTCCTTTCATTCAGTCAGTAGCTTCAAACATTTCTGGTATATGAATAACATGATGTTTTTCAATGGCAAAAATCAATGAATATTGTAAATGCACAAACAGTAATTTCTCCGCATTTCAAGGTGCAATTCTGAAATTTTTTGCTTTTTCCTGCTCCTCTTAGCATGATAAAGACGATTCAAAGAGAGAGAGATGCCAGCTCCTTTCATTCAGTCAGTAGCTTCAATCATTTCTGGACGTTTTTCAATGGCAAAAATCAATGAATATTGTAAATGCACAAACAGTAATTTCTCCGCATTGCAAGGTGCAATTCTGAAATTTTTTGCTTTTTCCTGCTCCTCTTAGCATGATAAAGAAAATTCAGAGTGAGATGCCAGCTGCTTTCATTCAGTCAGTAGCTTCAATCATTTCTGGACGTTTTTCAATGACAAAAATCAATGAATATTGTAAATGCACAAACAGTAATATCTCCACATTGCAAGGTGCAATTCTGAAATTTTTTGCTTTTTCCTGTTAATCCTAGCATGATAAAGAAGATTCAAAGAGAGTGAGATGACAGCTCCTTTCATTCAGTCAGTAGCTTCAAACATTTCTGGTATATGAAAAACATGTTTTTCAATGGCAAAAATCAATGAATATTGTAAATGCACAAACAGTAATATCTCCACATTGCAAGGTGCAATTCTGAAATTTTTTGCTTTTTCCTGCTAATCCAAGCATGATAAAGAAGATTCAAAGAGAGTGAGATGCCAGCTCCTTTCATTCAGTCAGTAGCTTCAAACATTTCTGGTATATGAATAACATGATGTTTTTCAATGGCAAAAATCAATGAATATTGTAAATGCACAAACAGTAATTTCTCCGCATTGCAAGGTGCAATTCTGAAATTTTTTGCTTTTTCCTGCTCCTCTTAGCATGATAAAGAATATTCAAAGAGAGTGAGATGCCAGCTCCTTTCATTCAGTCAGTAGCTTCAAACATTTCTGGTATATGAATAACATGATGTTTTTCAATGGCAAAAATCAATGAATATTGTAAATGCACAAACAGTAATTTCTCCGCATTGCAAGGTGCAATTCTGAAATTTTTTGCTTTTTCCTGCTCCTCTTAGCATGATAAAGACGATTCAAAGAGAGTGAGATGCCAGCTCCTTTCATTCAGTCAGTAGCTTCAATCATTTCTGGACGTTTTTCAATGGCAAAAATCAATGAATATTGTAAATGCACAAACAGTAATTTCTCCGCATTGCAAGGTGCAATTCTGAAATTTTTTGCTTTTTCCTGCTCCTCTTAGCATGATAAAGAAAATTCAGAGTGAGATGCCAGCTGCTGTCATTCAGTCAGTAGCTTCAATCATTTCTGGACGTTTTTCAATGGCAAAAATCAATGAATATTGTAAATGCACAAACAGTAATTTCTCCGCATTGCAAGGTGCAATTCTGAAATTTTTTGCTTTTTCCTGCTCCTCTTAGCATGATAAAGAAGATTCAAAGAGAGTGAGATGCCAGCTCCTTTCATTCAGTCAGTAGCTTCAAACATTTCTGGTATATGAATAACATGATGTTTTTCAATGGCAAAAATCAATGAATATTGTAAATGCACAAACAGTAATTTCTCCGCATTGCAAGGTGCAATTCTGAAATTTTTTGCTTTTTCCTGCTCCTCTTAGCATGATAAAGAAGATTCAAAGAGAGTGAGATGCCAGCTCCTTTCGTTCAGTCAGTAGCTTCAATCATTTCTGGACGTTTTTCAAAGGCAAAAATCATTGAATATTGTAAATGCACAAACAGTAATTTCTCCGCATTGCAAGGTGCAATTCTGAAATTTTTTACTTTTTCCTGCTCCTCTTAGCATGATAAAGAAGATTCAAAGAGAGTGAGATGCCAGCTCCTTTTATTCAGTCAGTAGCTTCAATCATTTCTGGTATATGAATAACATGATGTTTTTCAATGGCAAAAATCAATGAATATTGTAAATGCACAAACAGTAATTTCTCCGCATTGCAAGGTGCAATTCTGAAGTTTTTTGCTTTTTCCTGCTCCTCTTAGCATGATAAAGAAGATTCAAAGAGAGTGAGATGCCAGCTCCTTTCGTTCAGTCAGTAGCTTCAATCATTTCTGGACGTTTTTCAATGGCAAAAATCATTGAATATTGTAAATGCACAAACAGTAATTTCTCCGCATTGCAAGGTGCAATTCTGAAATTTTTTACTTTTTCCTGCTCCTCTTAGCATGATAAAGAAGATTCAAAGAGAGTGAGATGCCAGCTCCTTTCATTCAGTCAGTAGCTTCAATCATTTCTGGTATATGAATAACATGATGTTTTTCAATGTCAAAAATCAATGAATATTGTAAATGCACAAACAGTAATTTCTCCGCATTGCAAGGTGCAATTCTGAAATTTTTTGCTTTTTCCTGCTCCTCTTAGCATGATAAAGAAGATTCAAAGAGAGTGAGATGCCAGCTCCTTTCATTCAGTCAGTAGCTTCAATCATTTCTGGACGTTTTTCAATGGCAAAAATCAATGAATATTGTAAATGCACAAACAGTAATTTCTCCGCATTGCAAGGTGCAATTCTGAAATTTTTTGCTTTTTCCTGCTCCTCTTAGCATGATAAAGAAAATTCAGAGTGAGATGCCAGCTCCTTTCATTCAGTCAGTAGCTTCAATCATTTCTGGACGTTTTTCAATGGCAAAAATCAATGAATATTGTAAATGCACAAACAGTAATTTCTCCGCATTGCAAGGTGCAATTCTGAAATATTTTGCTTTTTCCTGCTCCTCTTAGCATGATAAAGAAGATTCAAAGAGAGTGAGATGCCAGCTCCTTTCATTCAGTCAGTAGCTTCAAACATTTCTGGTATATGAATAACATGATGTTTTTCAATGGCAAAAATCAATGAATATTGTAAATGCACAAACAGTAATTTCTCCGCATTGCAAGGTGCAATTCTGAAATTTTTTGCTTTTTCCTGCTCCTCTTAGCATGATAAAGAAGATTCAAAGAGAGTGAGATGCCAGCTCCTTTCATTCAGTCAGTAGCTTCAATCATTTCTGGACGTTTTTCAATGGCAAAAATCATTGAATATTGTAAATGCACAAACAGTAATTTCTCCGCATTGCAAGGTGCAATTCTGAAATTTTTTACTTTTTCCTGCTCCTCTTAGCATGATAAAGAAGATTCAAAGAGAGTGAGATGCCAGCTCCTTTCATTCAGTCAGTAGCTTCAATCATTTCTGGTATATGAATAACATGATGTTTTTCAATGGCAAAAATCAATGAATATTGTAAATGCACAAACAGTAATTTCTCCGCATTGCAAGGTGCAATTCTGAAATTTTTTGCTTTTTCCTGCTCCTCTTAGCATGATAAAGAAGATTCAAAGAGAGTGAGATGCCAGCTCCTTTCATTCAGTCAGTAGCTTCAATCATTTCTGGACGTTTTTCAATGGCAAAAATCAATGAATATTGTAAATGCACAAACAGTAATTTCTCCGCATTGCAAGGTGCAATTCTGAAATTTTTTGCTTTTTCCTGCTCCTCTTAGCATGATAAACAAGATTAAAAGAGAGTGAGATGCCAGCTCCTTTCATTCAGTCAGTAGCTTCAATCATTTCTGGACGTTTTTCAATGGCAAAAATCAATGAATATTGTAAATGCACAAACAGTAATTTCTCCGCATTGCAAGGTGCAATTCTGAAATTTTTTGCTTTTTCCTGCTCCTCTTAGCATGATAAAGAAGATTCAAAGAGAGTGAGATGCCAGCTCCTTTCATTCAGTCAGTAGCTTCAAACATTCCTGGTATATGAATAACATGATGTTTTTCAATGGCAAAAATCAATGAATATTGTAAATGCACAAACAGTAATTTCTCCGCATTGCAAGGTGCAATTCTGAAATTTTTTGCTTTTTCCTGCTCCTCTTAGCATGATAAAGAAGATTCAAAGAGAGTGAGATGCCAGCTCCTTTCATTCAGTCAGTAGCTTCAATCATTTCTGGACGTTTTTCAATTGCAAAAATCAATGAATATTGTAAATGCACAAACAGTAATTTCTCCGCATTGCAAGGTGCAACTCTGAAATTTTTTGCTTTTTCCTGCTCCTCTTAGCATGATAAAGAAGATTCAAAGAGAGTGAGATGCCAGCTCCTTTCATTCAGTCAGTAGCTTCAATCATTTCTGGTATATGAATAACGTGATGTTTTTCAATGGCAAAAATCAATGAATATTGTAAATGCACAAACAGTAATTTCTACGCATTGCAAGCTGCAATTCTGAAATTTTTTGCTTTTTCCTGCTCCTCTTAGCATGATAAAGAAGATTCAAAGAGAGTGAGATGCCAGCTCCTTTCATTCAGTCAGTAGCTTCAAACATTTCTGGTATATGAATAACATGATGTTTTTCAATGGCAAAAATCAATGAATATTGTAAATGCACAAACAGTAATTTCTCCGCATTGCAAGGTGCAATTCTGAAATTTTTTGCTTTTTCCTGCTCCTCTTAGCATGATAAAGAAGATTCAAAGAGAGTGAGATGCCAGCTCCTTTCATTCAGTCAGTAGCTTCAAACATTTCTGGTATATGAATAACATGATGTTTTTCAATGGCAAAAATCAATGAATATTGTAAATGCACAAACAGTAATTTCTCCGCATTGCAAGGTGCAATTCTGAAATATTTTGCTTTTTCCTGCTCCTCTTAGCATGATAAAGAAGATTCAAAGAGAGTGAGATGCCAGCTCCTTTCATTCAGTCAGTAGCTTCAAACATTTCTGGTATATGAATAACATGATGTTTTTCAATGGCAAAAATCAATGAATATTGTAAATGCACAAACAGTAATTTCTCCGCATTGCAAGGTGCAATTCTGAAGTTTTTTGCTTTTTCCTGCTCCTCTTAGCATGATAAAGAAGATTCAAAGAGAGTGAGATGCCAGCTCCTTTCATTCAGTCAGTAGCTTCAATCATTTCTGGACGTTTTTCAATGGCAAAAATCATTGAATATTGTAAATGCACAAACAGTAATTTCTCCGCATTGCAAGGTGCAATTCTGAAATTTTTTACTTTTTCCTGCTCCTCTTAGCATGATAAAGAAGATTCAAAGAGAGTGAGATGCCAGCTCCTTTCATTCAGTCAGTAGCTTCAATCATTTCTGGTATATGAATAACATGATGTTTTTCAATGGCAAAAATCAATGAATATTGTAAATGCACAAACAGTAATTTCTCCGCATTGCAAGGTGCAATTCTGAAATTTTTTGCTTTTTCCTGCTCCTCTTAGCATAATAAAGAAGATTCAAAGAAAGTGAGATGCCAGCTCCTTTCATTCAGTCAGTAGCTTCAATCATTTCTGGACGTTTTTCAATGGCAAACAACAATGAATATTGTAAATGCACAAACAGTAATTTCTTCGCATTGCAAGGTGCAATTCTGAAATTTTTTGCTTTTTCCTGCTCCTCTTAGCATGATAAACAAGATTCAAAGAGAGTGAGATGCCAGCTCCTTTCATTCAGTCAGTAGCTTCAATCATTTCTGGACGTTTTTCAATGGCAAAAATCAATGAATATTGTAAATGCACAAACAGTAATTTCTCCGCATTGCAAGGTGCAATTCTGAAATTTTTTACTTTTTCCTGCTCCTCTTAGCATGATAAAGAAGATTCAAAGAGAGTGAGATGCCAGCTCCTTTCATTCAGTCAGTAGCTTCAAACATTCCTGGTATATGAATAACATAATGTTTTTCAATGGCAAAAATCAATGAATATTGTAAATGCACAAACAGTAATTTCTCCGCATTGCAAGGTGCAATTCTGAAATTTTTTGCTTTTTCCTGCTCCTCTTAGCATGATAAAGAAGATTCAAAGAGAGTGAGATGCCAGCTCCTTTCATTCAGTCAGTAGCTTCAATCATTTCTGGACGTTTTTCAATTGCAAAAATCAATGAATATTGTAAATGCACAAACAGTAATTTCTCCGCATTGCAAGGTGCAATTCTGAAATTTTTTGCTTTTTCCTGCTCCTCTTAGCATGACAAAGAAGATTCAAAGAGAGTGAGATGCCAGCTCCTTTCGTTCAGTCAGTAGCTTCAATCATTTCTGGACGTTTTTCAAAGGCAAAAATCATTGAATATTGTAAATGCACAAACAGTAATTTCTCCGCATTGCAAGGTGCAATTCTGAAATTTTTTACTTTTTCCTGCTCCTCTTAGCATGATAAAGAAGATTCAAAGAGAGTGAGATGCCAGCTCCTTTCATTCAGTCAGTAGCTTCAATCATTTCTGGTATATGAATAACATGATGTTTTTCAATGGCAAAAATCAATGAATATTGTAAATGCACAAACAGTAATTTCTCCGCATTGCAAGGTGCAATTCTGAAATTTTTTGCTTTTTCCTGCTCCTCTTAGCATGATAAAGAAGATTCAAAGAGAGTGAGATGCCAGCTCCTTTCATTCAGTCAGTAGCTTCAATCATTTCTGGACGTTTTTCAATGGCAAAAATCATTGAATATTGTAAATGCACAAACAGTAATTTCTCCGCATTGCAAGGTGCAATTCTGAAATTTTTTACTTTTTCCTGCTCCTCTTAGCATGATAAAGAAGATTCAAAGAGAGTGAGATGCCAGCTCCTTTCATTCAGTCAGTAGCTTCAATCATTTCTGGTATATGAATAACATGATGTTTTTCAATGGCAAAAATCAATGAATATTGTAAATGCACAAACAGTAATTTCTCCGCATTGCAAGGTGCAATTCTGAAATTTTTTGCTTTTTCCTGCTCCTCTTAGCATGATAAAGAAGATTCAAAGAGAGTGAGATGCCAGCTCCTTTCATTCAGTCAGTAGCTTCAATCATTTCTGGACGTTTTTCAATGGCAAAAATCAATGAATATTGTAAATGCACAAACAGTAATTTCTCCGCATTGCAAGGTGCAATTCTGAAATTTTTTGCTTTTTCCTGCTCCTCTTAGCATGATAAACAAGATTAAAAGAGAGTGAGATGCCAGCTCCTTTCATTCAGTCAGTAGCTTCAATCATTTCTGGACGTTTTTCAATGGCAAAAATCAATGAATATTGTAAATGCACAAACAGTAATTTCTCCGCATTGCAAGGTGCAATTCTGAAATTTTTTGCTTTTTCCTGCTCCTCTTAGCATGATAAAGAAGATTCAAAGAGAGTGAGATGCCAGCTCCTTTCATTCAGTCAGTAGCTTCAAACATTCCTGGTATATGAATAACATGATGTTTTTCAATGGCAAAAATCAATGAATATTGTAAATGCACAAACAGTAATTTCTCCGCATTGCAAGGTGCAATTCTGAAATTTTTTGCTTTTTCCTGCTCCTCTTAGCATGATAAAGAAGATTCAAAGAGAGTGAGATGCCAGCTCCTTTCATTCAGTCAGTAGCTTCAATCATTTCTGGACGTTTTTCAATTGCAAAAATCAATGAATATTGTAAATGCACAAACAGTAATTTCTCCGCATTGCAAGGTGCAACTCTGAAATTTTTTGCTTTTTCCTGCTCCTCTTAGCATGATAAAGAAGATTCAAAGAGAGTGAGATGCCAGCTCCTTTCATTCAGTCAGTAGCTTCAATCATTTCTGGTATATGAATAACGTGATGTTTTTCAATGGCAAAAATCAATGAATATTGTAAATGCACAAACAGTAATTTCTACGCATTGCAAGGTGCAATTCTGAAATTTTTTGCTTTTTCCTGCTCCTCTTAGCATGATAAAGAAGATTCAAAGAGAGTGAGATGCCAGCTCCTTTCATTCAGTCAGTAGCTTCAAACATTTCTGGTATATGAATAACATGATGTTTTTCAATGGCAAAAATCAATGAATATTGTAAATGCACAAACAGTAATTTCTCCGCATTGCAAGGTGCAATTCTGAAATTTTTTGCTTTTTCCTGCTCCTCTTAGCATGATAAAGAAGATTCAAAGAGAGTGAGATGCCAGCTCCTTTCATTCAGTCAGTAGCTTCAAACATTTCTGGTATATGAATAACATGATGTTTTTCAATGGCAAAAATCAATGAATATTGTAAATGCACAAACAGTAATTTCTCCGCATTGCAAGGTGCAATTCTGAAATTTTTTGCTTTATCCTGCTCCTCTTAGCATGATAAAGAAGATTCAAAGAGAGTGAGATGCCAGCTCCTTTCATTCAGTCAGTAGCTTCAATCATTTCTGGACGTTTTTCAATGGCAAAAATCATTGAATATTGTAAATGCACAAACAGTAATTTCTCCGCATTGCAAGGTGCAATTCTGAAATTTTTTACTTTTTCCTGCTCCTCTTAGCATGATAAAGAAGATTCAAAGAGAGTGAGATGCCAGCTCCTTTCATTCAGTCAGTAGCTTCAATCATTTCTGGTATATGAATAACATGATGTTTTTCAATGGCAAAAATCAATGAATATTGTAAATGCACAAACAGTAATTTCTCCGCATTGCAAGGTGCAATTCTGAGATTTTTTGCTTTTTCCTGCTCCTCTTAGCATGATAAAGAAGATTCAAAGAGAGTGAGATGCCAGCTCCTTTCATTCAGTCAGTAGCTTCAATCATTTCTGGACGTTTTTCAATGGCAAAAATCAATGAATATTCTAAATGCACAAACAGTAATTTCTCCGCATTGCAAGGTGCAATTCTGAAATTTTTTGCTTTTTCCTGCTCCTCTTAGCATGATAAACAAGATTCAAAGAGAGTGAGATGCCAGCTCCTTTCATTCAGTCAGTAGCTTCAATCATTTCTGGACGTTTTTCAATGGCAAAAATCAATGAATATTGTAAATGCACAAACAGTAATTTCTCCGCATTGCAAGGTGCAATTCTGAAATTTTTTGCTTTTTCCTGCTCCTCTTAGCATGATAAAGAAGATTCAAAGAGAGTGAGAAGCCAGCTCCTTTCATTCAGTCAGTAGCTTCAATCATTTCTGGACGTTTTTCAATTGCAAAAATCAATGAATATTGTAAATGCACAAACAGTAATTTCTCCGCATTGCAAGGTGCAATTCTGAAATTTTTTGCTTTTTCCTGCTCCTCTTAGCATGATAAAGAAGATTCAAAGAGAGTGAGATGCCAGCTCCTTTCATTCAGTCAGTAGCTTCAATCATTTCTGGTATATGAATAACATGATGTTTTTCAATGGCAAAAATCAATGAATATTGTAAATGCACAAACAGTAATTTCTCCGCATTGCAAGGTGCAATTCTGAAATTTTTTGCTTTTTCCTGCTCCTCTTAGCATGATAAAGAAGATTCAAAGAGAGTGAGATGCCAGCTCCTTTCATTCAGTCAGTAGCTTCAATCATTTCTGAACGTTTTTCAATGGCAAAAATCAATGAATATTGTAAATGCACAAACAGTAATTTCTCCGCATTGCAAGGTGCAATTCTGAAATTTTTTGCTTTTTCCTGCTCCTCTTAGCATGATAAAGAAGATTCAAAGAGAGTGAGATGCCAGCTCCTTTCATTCAGTCAGTAGCTTCAATCATTTCTGGACGTTTTTCAATGGCAAAAATCAATGAATATTGTAAATGCACAAACAGTAATTTCTCCGCATTGCAAGGTGCAATTCTGAAATTTTTTGCTTTTTCCTGCTCCTCTTAGCATGATAAAAAAGATTCAAAGAGAGTGAGATGCCAGCTCCTTTCATTCAGTCAGTAGCTTCAAACATTTCTGGTATATGAATAACATGATGTTTTTCAATGGCAAAAATCAATGAATATTGTAAATGCACAAACAGTAATTTCTCCGCATTGCAAGGTGCAATTCTGAAATTTTTTGCTTTTTCCTGCTCCTCTTAGCATGATAAAGAAGATTCAAAGAGAGTGAGACGCCAGCTCCTTTCGTTCAGTCAGTAGCTTCAATCATTTCTGGACGTTTTTCAATGGCAAAAATCATTGAATATTGTAAATGCACAAACAGTAATTTCTCCGCATTGCAAGGTGCAATTCTGAAATTTTTTACTTTTTCCTGCTCCTCTTAGCATGATAAAGAAGATTCAAAGAGAGTGAGATGCCAGCTCCTTTCATTCAGTCAGTAGCTTCAATCATTTCTGGTATATGAATAACATGATGTTTTTCAATGGCAAAAATCAATGAATATTGTAAATGCACAAACAGTAATTTCTCCGCATTGCAAGGTGCAATTCTGAAATTTTTTGCTTTTTCCTGCTCCTCTTAGCATGATAAAGAAGATTCAAAGAGAGTGAGATGCCAGCTCCTTTCATTCAGTCAGTAGCTTCAATCATTTCTGGTATATGAATAACATGATGTTTTTCAATGGCAAAAATCAATGAATATTGTAAATGCACAAACAGTAATTTCTCCGCATTGCAAGGTGCAATTCTGAAATTTTTTGCTTTTTCCTGCTCCTCTTAGCATGATAAAGAAGATTCAAAGAGAGTGAGATGCCAGCTCCTTTCATTCAGTCAGTAGCTTCAATCATTTCTGGACGTTTTTCAATGGCAAAAATCAATGAATATTGTAAATGCACAAACAGTAATTTCTCCGCATTGCAAGGTGCAATTCTGAAATTTTTTGCTTTTTCCTGCTCCTCTTAGCATGATAAAGAAGATTCAAAGAGAGTGAGATGCCAGCTCCTTTCATTCAGTCAGTAGCTTCAATCATTTCTGGACGTTTTTCAATGGCAAAAATCAATGAATATTGTAAATGCACAAACAGTAATTTCTCCGCATTGCAAGGTGCAATTCTGAAATTTTTTGCTTTTTCCTGCTCCTCTTAGCATGATAAAAAAGATTCAAAGAGAGTGAGATGCCAGCTCCTTTCATTCAGTCAGTAGCTTCAAACATTTCTGGTATATGAATAACATGATGTTTTTCAATGGCAAAAATCAATGAATATTGTAAATGCACAAACAGTAATTTCTCCGCATTGCAAGGTGCAATTCTGAAATTTTTTGCTTTTTCCTGCTCCTCTTAGCATGATAAAGAAGATTCAAAGAGAGTGAGACGCCAGCTCCTTTCGTTCAGTCAGTAGCTTCAATCATTTCTGGACGTTTTTCAATGGCAAAAATCATTGAATATTGTAAATGCACAAACAGTAATTTCTCCGCATTGCAAGGTGCAATTCTGAAATTTTTTACTTTTTCCTGCTCCTCTTAGCATGATAAAGAAGATTCAAAGAGAGTGAGATGCCAGCTCCTTTCATTCAGTCAGTAGCTTCAATCATTTCTGGTATATGAATAACATGATGTTTTTCAATGGCAAAAATCAATGAATATTGTAAATGCACAAACAGTAATTTCTCCGCATTGCAAGGTGCAATTCTGAAATTTTTTGCTTTTTCCTGCTCCTCTTAGCATGATAAAGAAGATTCAAAGAGAGTGAGATACCAGCTCCTTTCATTCAGTCAGTAGCTTCAAACATTTCTGGACGTTTTTCAATGGCAAAAATCAATGAATATTGTAAATGCACAAACAGTAATATCTCCACATTGCAAGGTGCAATTCTGAAATTTTTTGCTTTTTCCTGTTAATCCTAGCATGATAAAGAAGATTCAAAGAGAGTGAGATGCCAGCTCCTTTCATTCAAGTCAGTAGCTTCAAACATTTCTGGTATATGAAAAACATGTTTTTCAATGGCAAAAATCAATGAATATTGTAAATGCACAAACAGTAATATCTCCACATTGCAAGGTGCAATTCTGAAATTTTTTGCTTTTTCCTGCTTATCCTAGCATGATAAAGAAGATTCAAAGAGAGTGAGATGCCAGCTCCTTTCATTCAGTCAGTAGCTTCAAACATTTCTGGACGTTTTTCAATGGCAAAATCAATGAATATTGTAAATGCACAAACAGTAATATCTCCACATTGCAAGGTGCAATTCTGAAATTTTTTGCTTTTTCCTGTTAATCCTAGCATGATAAAGAAGATTCAAAGACAGTGAGATGCCAGCTCCTTTCATTCAGTCAGTAGCTTCAAACATTTCTGGTATATGAAAAACATGTTTTTCAATGGCAAAAATCAATGAATATTGTAAATGCACAAACAGTAATATCTCCACATTGCAAGGTGCAATTCTGAAATTTTTTGCTTTTTCCTGCTAATCCTAGCATGATAAAGAAGATTCAAAGAGAGTGAGATGCCAGCTCCTTTCATTCCGTCAGTAGCTTCAAACATTTCTGGTATATGAAAAACATGTTTTTCAATGGCAAAAATCAATGAATATTGTAAATGCACAAACAGTAATATCTCCACATTGCAAGGTGCAATTCTGAAATTTTTTGCTTTTTCCTGCTAATCCTAGCATGATAAAGAAGATTCAAAGAGAGTGAGATGCCAGCTCCTTTCATTCAGTCAGTAGCTTCAAACATTTCTGGACGTTTTTCAATGGCAAAAATCAATGAATATTGTAAATGCACAAACAGTAATATCTCCACATTGCAAGGTGCAATTCTGAAATTTTTTGCTTTTTCCTGCTAATCCTAGCATGATAAAGAAGATTCAAAGAGAGTGAGATGCCAGCTCCTTTCATTCAGTCAGTAGCTTCAAACATTTCTTGTATATGAAAAACATGTTTTTCAATGGCAAAAATCAATGAATATTGTAAATGCACAAACAGTAATATCTCCACATTGCAAGGTGCAATTCTGAAATTTTTTGCTTTTTCCTGCTAATCCTAGCATGATAAAGAAGATTCAAAGAGAGTGAGATACCAGCTCCTTTCATTCAGTCAGTAGCTTCAAACATTTCTGGACGTTTTTCAATGGGAAAAATCAATGAATATTGTAAATGCACAAACAGTAATATCTCCACATTGCAAGGTGCAATTCTGAAATTTTTTGCTTTTTCCTGTTAATCCTAGCATGATAAAGAAGATTCAAAGAGAGTGAGATGCCAGCTCCTTTCATTCAAGTCAGTAGCTTCAAACATTTCTGGTATATGAAAAACATGTTTTTCAATGGCAAAAATCAATGAATATTGTAAATGCACAAACAGTAATATCTCCACATTGCAAGGTGCAATTCTGAAATTTTTTGCTTTTTCCTGCTTATCCTAGCATGATAAAGAAGATTCAAAGAGATTGAGATGCCAGCTCCTTTCATTCAGTCAGTAGCTTCAAACATTTCTGGTATATGAAAAACATGTTTTTCAATGGCAAAAATCAATGAATATTGTAAATGCACAAACAGTAATATCTCCACATTGCAAGGTGCAATTCTGAAATTTTTTTGCTTTTTCCTGCTAATCCTAGCATGATAAAGAAGATTTAAAGAGAGTGAGATGCCAGCTCCTTTCATTCAGTCAGTAGCTTCAAACATTTCTGGACGTTTTTCAATGGCAAAATCAATGAATATTGTAAATGCACAAACAGTAATATCTCCACATTGCAAGGTGCAATTCTGAAATTTTTTGCTTTTTCCTGTTAATCCTAGCATGATAAAGAAGATTCAAAGACAGTGAGATGCCAGCTCCTTTCATTCAGTCAGTAGCTTCAAACATTTCTGGTATATGAAAAACATGTTTTTCAATGGCAAAAATCAATGAATATTGTAAATGCACAAACAGTAATATCTCCACATTGCAAGGTGCAATTCTGAAATTTTTTGCTTTTTCCTGCTAATCCTAGCATGATAAAGAAGATTCAAAGAGAGTGAGATGCCAGCTCCTTTCATTCAGTCAGTAGCTTCAAACATTTCTGGACGTTTTTCAATGGCAAAAATCAATGAATATTGTAAATGCACAAACAGTAATATCTCCACATTGCAAGGTGCAATTCTGAAATTTTTTGCTTTTTCCTGCTAATCCTAGCATGATAAAGAAGATTCAAAGAGAGTGAGATGCCAGCTCCTTTCATTCAGTCAGTAGCTTCAAACATTTCTTGTATATGAAAAACATGTTTTTCAATGGCAAAAATCAATGAATATTGTAAATGCACAAACAGCAATATCTCCACATTGCAAGGTGCAATTCTGAAATTTTTTGCTTTTTCCTGCTAATCCTAGCATGATAAAGAAGATTCAAAGAGAGTGAGATGCCAGCTCCTTTCATTCAGTCAGTAGCTTCAAACATTTCTGGACGTTTTTCAATGGCAAAAATCAATGAATATTGTAAATGCACAAACAGTAATATCTCCACATTGCAAGGTGCAATTCTGAAATTTTTTGCTTTTTCCTGTTAATCCTAGCATGATAAAGAAGATTCAAAGAGAGTGAGATGCCAGCTCCTTTCATTCAGTCAGTAGCTTCAAACATTTCTGGTATATGAAAAACATGTTTTTCAATGGCAAAAATCAATGAATATTGTAAATGCACAAACAGTAATATCTCCACATTGCAAGGTGCAATTCTGAAATTTTTTGCTTTTTCCTGCTAATCCTAGCATGATAAAGAAGATTCAAAGAGAGTGAGATGCCAGCTCCTTTCATTCAGTCAGTAGCTTCAAACATTTCTGGTATATGAAAAACATGTTTTTCAATGGCAAAAATCAATGAATATTGTAAATGCACAAACAGTAATATCTCCACATTGCAAGGTGCAATTCTGAAATTTTTTGCTTTTTCCTGCTAATCCAAGCATGATAAAGAAGATTCAAAGAGAGTGAGATGCCAGCTCCTTTCATTCAGTCAGTAGCTTCAAACATTTCTGGTATATGAATAACATGATGTTTTTCAATGGCAAAAATCAATGAATATTGTAAATGCACAAACAGTAATTTCTCCGCATTGCAAGGTGCAATTCTGAAATTTTTTGCTTTTTCCTGCTCCTCTTAGCATGATAAAGAAGATTCAAAGAGAGTGAGATGCCAGCTCCTTTCATTCAGTCAGTAGCTTCAAACATTTCTGGTATATGAATAACATGATGTTTTTCAATGGCAAAAATCAATGAATATTGTAAATGCACAAACAGTAATTTCTCCGCATTGCAAGGTGCAATTCTGAAATTTTTTGCTTTTTCCTGCTCCTCTTAGCATGATAAAGACGATTCAAAGAGAGTGAGATGCCAGCTCCTTTCATTCAGTCAGTAGCTTCAATCATTTCTGGAAGTTTTTCAATGGCAAAAATCAATGAATATTGTAAATGCACAAACAGTAATTTCTCCGCATTGCAAGGTGCAATTCTGAAATTTTTTGCTTTTTCCTGCTCCTCTTAGCATGATAAAGAAAATTCAGAGTGAGATGCCAGCTGCTTTCATTCAGTCAGTAGCTTCAATCATTTCTGGACGTTTTTCAATGGCAAAAATCAATGAATATTGTAAATGCACAAACAGTAATATCTCCACATTGCAAGGTGCAATTCTGAAATTTTTTGCTTTTTCCTGTTAATCCTAGCATGATAAAGAAGATTCAAAGAGAGTGAGATGCCAGCTCCTTTCATTCAGTCAGTAGCTTCAAACATTTCTGGTATATGAAAAACATGTTTTTCAATGGCAAAAATCAATGAATATTGTAAATGCACAAACAGTAATATCTCCACATTGCAAGGTGCAATTCTGAAATTTTTTGCTTTTTCCTGCTAATCCAAGCATGATAAAGAAGATTCAAAGAGAGTGAGATGCCAGCTCCTTTCATTCAGTCAGTAGCTTCAAACATTTCTGGTATATGAATAACATGATGTTTTTCAATGGCAAAAATCAATGAATATTGTAAATGCACAAACAGTAATTTCTCCGCATTGCAAGGTGCAATTCTGAAATTTTTTGCTTTTTCCTGCTCCTCTTAGCATGATAAAGAAGATTCAAAGAGAGTGAGATGCCAGCTCCTTTCATTCAGTCAGTAGCTTCAAACATTTCTGGTATATGAATAACATGATGTTTTTCAATGGCAAAAATCAATGAATATTGTAAATGCACAAACAGTAATTTCTCCGCATTGCAAGGTGCAATTCTGAAATTTTTTGCTTTTTCCTGCTCCTCTTAGCATGATAAAGACGATTCAAAGAGAGTGAGATGCCAGCTCCTTTCATTCAGTCAGTAGCTTCAATCATTTCTGGACGTTTTTCAATGGCAAAAATCAATGAATATTGTAAATGCACAAACAGTAATTTCTCCGCATTGCAAGGTGCAATTCTGAAATTTTTTGCTTTTTCCTGCTCCTCTTAGCATGATAAAGAAAATTCAGAGTGAGATGCCAGCTGCTGTCATTCAGTCAGTAGCTTCAATCATTTCTGGACGTTTTTCAATGGCAAAAATCAATGAATATTGTAAATGCACAAACAGTAATTTCTCCGCATTGCAAGGTGCAATTCTGAAATTTTTTGCTTTTTCCTGCTCCTCTTAGCATGATAAAGAAGATTCAAAGAGAGTGAGATGCCAGCTCCTTTCATTCAGTCAGTAGCTTCAAACATTTCTGGTATATGAATAACATGATGTTTTTCAATGGCAAAAATCAATGAATATTGTAAATGCACAAACAGTAATTTCTCCGCATTGCAAGGTGCAATTCTGAAATTTTTTGCTTTTTCCTGCTCCTCTTAGCATGATAAAGAAGATTCAAAGAGAGTGAGATGCCAGCTCCTTTCGTTCAGTCAGTAGCTTCAATCATTTCTGGACGTTTTTCAAAGGCAAAAATCATTGAATATTGTAAATGCACAAACAGTAATTTCTCCGCATTGCAAGGTGCAATTCTGAAATTTTTTACTTTTTCCTGCTCCTCTTAGCATGATAAAGAAGATTCAAAGAGAGTGAGATGCCAGCTCCTTTTATTCAGTCAGTAGCTTCAATCATTTCTGGTATATGAATAACGTGATGTTTTTCAATGGCAAAAATCAATGAATATTGTAAATGCACAAACAGTAATTTCTCCGTATTGCAAGGTGCAATTCTGAAGTTTTTTGCTTTTTCCTGCTCCTCTTAGCATGATAAAGAAGATTCAAAGAGAGTGAGATGCCAGCTCCTTTCGTTCAGTCAGTAGCTTCAATCATTTCTGGACGTTTTTCAATGGCAAAAATCATTGAATATTGTAAATGCACAAACAGTACTTTCTCCGCATTGCAAGGTGCAATTCTGAAATTTTTTACTTTTTCCTGCTCCTCTTAGCATGATAAAGAAGATTCAAAGAGAGTGAGATGCCAGCTCCTTTCATTCAGTCAGTAGCTTCAATCATTTCTGGTATATGAATAACATGATGTTTTTCAATGTCAAAAATCAATGAATATTGTAAATGCACAAACAGTAATTTCTCCGCATTGCAAGGTGCAATTCTGAAATTTTTTGCTTTTTCCTGCTCCTCTTAGCATGATAAAGAAGATTCAAAGAGAGTGAGATGCCAGCTCCTTTCATTCAGTCAGTAGCTTCAATCATTTCTGGACGTTTTTCAATGGCAAAAATCAATGAATATTTTAAATGCACAAACAGTAATTTCTCCGCATTGCAAGGTGCAATTCTGAAATTTTTTGCTTTTTCCTGCTCCTCTTAGCATGATAAAGAAAATTCAGAGTGAGATGCCAGCTCCTTTCATTCAGTCAGTAGCTTCAATCATTTCTGGACGTTTTTCAATGGCAAAAATCAATGAATATTGTAAATGCACAAACAGTAATTTCTCCGCATTGCAAGGTGCAATTCTGAAATTTTTTGCTTTTTCCTGCTCCTCTTAGCATGATAAAGAAGATTCAAAGAGAGTGAGATGCCAGCTCCTTTCATTCAGTCAGTAGCTTCAAACATTTCTGGTATATGAATAACATGATGTTTTTCAATGGCAAAAATCAATGAATATTGTAAATGCACAAACAGTAATTTCTCCGCATTGCAAGGTGCAATTCTGAAATTTTTTGCTTTTTCCTGCTCCTCTTAGCATGATAAAGAAGATTCAAAGAGAGTGAGATGCCAGCTCCTTTCGTTCAGTCAGTAGCTTCAATCATTTCTGGACGTTTTTCAAAGGCAAAAATCATTGAATATTGTAAATGCACAAACAGTAATTTCTCCGCATTGCAAGGTGCAATTCTGAAATTTTTTACTTTTTCCTGCTCCTCTTAGCATGATAAAGAAGATTCAAAGAGAGTGAGATGCCAGCTCCTTTCATTCAGTCAGTAGCTTCAATCATTTCTGGTATATGAATAACATGATGTTTTTCAATGGCAAAAATCAATGAATATTGTAAATGAACAAACAGTAATTTCTCCGCATTGCAAGGTGCAATTCTGAAGTTTTTTGCTTTTTCCTGCTCCTCTTAGCATGATAAAGAAGATTCAAAGAGAGTGAGATGCCAGCTCCTTTCATTCAGTCAGTAGCTTCAATCATTTCTGGACGTTTTTCAATGGCAAAAATCATTGAATATTGTAAATGCACAAACAGTAATTTCTCCGCATTGCAAGGTGCAATTCTGAAATTTTTTACTTTTTCCTGCTCCTCTTAGCATGATAAAGAAGATTCAAAGAGAGTGAGATGCCAGCTCCTTTCATTCAGTCAGTAGCTTCAATCATTTCTGGTATATGAATAACATGATGTTTTTCAATGGCAAAAATCAATGAATATTGTAAATGCACAAACAGTAATTTCTCCGCATTGCAAGGTGCAATTCTGAAATTTTTTGCTTTTTCCTGCTCCTCTTAGCATAATAAAGAAGATTCAAAGAAAGTGAGATGCCAGCTCCTTTCATTCAGTCAGTAGCTTCAATCATTTCTGGACGTTTTTCAATGGCAAACATCAATGAATATTGTAAATGCACAAACAGTAATTTCTTCGCATTGCAAGGTGCAATTCTGAAATTTTTTGCTTTTTCCTGCTCCTCTTAGCATGATAAAGAAGATTCAAAGAGAGTGAGATGCCAGCTCCTTTCATTCAGTCAGTAGCTTCAAACATTCCTGGTATATGAATAACATAATGTTTTTCAATGGCAAAAATCAATGAATATTGTAAATGCACAAACAGTAATTTCTCCGCATTGCAAGGTGCAATTCTGAAATTTTTTGCTTTTTCCTGCTCCTCTTAGCATGATAAAGAAGATTCAAAGAGAGTGAGATGCCAGCTCCTTTCATTCAGTCAGTAGCTTCAATCATTTCTGGACGTTTTTCAATTGCAAAAATCAATGAATATTGTAAATGCACAAACAGTAATTTCTCCGCATTGCAAGGTGCAATTCTGAAATTTTTTGCTTTTTCCTGCTCCTCTTAGCATGATAAAGAAGATTCAAAGAGAGTGAGATGCCAGCTCCTTTCATTCAGTCAGTAGCTTCAAACATTTCTGGTATATGAATAACATGATGTTTTTCAATGGCAAAAATCAATGAATATTGTAAATGCACAAACAGTAATTTCTCCGCATTGCAAGGTGCAATTCTGAAATTTTTTGCTTTTTCCTGCTCCTCTTAGCATGATAAAGAAGATTCAAAGAGAGTGAGATGCCAGCTCCTTTCATTCAGTCAGTAGCATCAATCATTTCTGGTATATGAATAACATGATGTTTTTCAATGGCAAAAATCAATGAATATTGTAAATGCACAAACAGTAATTTCTCCGCATTGCAAGGTGCAATTCTGAAATTTTTTGCTTTTTCCTGCTCCTCTTAGCATGATAAAGAAGATTCAAAGAGAGTGAGATGCCAGCTCCTTTCGTTCAGTCAGTAGCTTCAATCATTTCTGGACGTTTTTCAAAGGCAAAAATCATTGAATATTGTAAATGCACAAACAGTAATTTCTCCGCATTGCAAGGTGCAATTCTGAAATTTTTTACTTTTTCCTGCTCCTCTTAGCATGATAAAGAAGATTCAAAGAGAGTGAGATGCCAGCTCCTTTCATTCAGTCAGTAGCTTCAATCATTTCTGGTATATGAATAACATGATGTTTTTCAATGGCAAAAATCAATGAATATTGTAAATGCACAAACAGTAATTTCTCCGCATTGCAAGGTGCAATTCTGAAATTTTTTGCTTTTTCCTGCTCCTCTTAGCATGATAAAGAAGACTCAAAGAGAGTGAGATGCCAGCTCCTTTCATTCAGTCAGTAGCTTCAATCATTTCTGGACGTTTTTCAATGGCAAAAATCATTGAATATTGTAAATGCACAAACAGTAATTTCTCCGCATTGCAAGGTGCAATTCTGAAATTTTTTACTTTTTCCTGCTCCTCTTAGCATGATAAAGAAGATTCAAAGAGAGTGAGATGCCAGCTCCTTTCATTCAGTCAGTAGCTTCAATCATCTCTGGTATATGAATAACATGATGTTTTTCAATGGCAAAAATCAATGAATATTGTAAATGCACAAACAGTAATTTCTCCGCATTGCAAGGTGCAATTCTGAAATTTTTTGCTTTTTCCTGCTCCTCTTAGCATGATAAAGAAGATTCAAAGAGAGTGAGATGCCAGCTCCTTTCATTCAGTCAGTAGCTTCAATCATTTCTGGACGTTTTTCAATGGCAAAAATCAATGAATATTGTAAATGCACAAACAGTAATTTCTCCGCATTGCAAGGTGCAATTCTGGAATTTTTTGCTTTTTCCTTCTCCTCTTAGCATGATAAACAAGATTAAAAGAGAGTGAGATGCCAGCTCCTTTCATTCAGTCAGTAGCTTCAATCATTTCTGGACGTTTTTCAATGGCAAAAATCAATGAATATTGTAAATGCACAAACAGTAATTTCTCCGCATTGCAAGGTGCAATTCTGAAATTTTTTGCTTTTTCCTGCTCCTCTTAGCATGATAAAGAAGATTCAAAGAGAGTGAGATGCCAGCTCCTTTCATTCAGTCAGTAGCTTCAAACATTCCTGGTATATGAATAACATGATGTTTTTCAATGGCAAAAATCAATGAATATTGTAAATGCACAAACAGTAATTTCTCCGCATTGCAAGGTGCAATTCTGAAATTTTTTGCTTTTTCCTGCTCCTCTTAGCATGATAAAGAAGATTCAAAGAGAGTGAGATGCCAGCTCCTTTCATTCAGTCAGTAGCTTCAATCATTTCTGGACGTTTTTCAATTGCAAAAATCAATGAATATTGTAAATGCACAAACAGTAATTTCTCCGCATTGCAAGGTGCAACTCTGAAATTTTTTGCTTTTTCCTGCTCCTCTTAGCATGATAAAGAAGATTCAAAGAGAGTGAGATGCCAGCTCCTTTCATTCAGTCAGTAGCTTCAATCATTTCTGGTATATGAATAACGTGATGTTTTTCAATGGCAAAAATCAATGAATATTGTAAATGCACAAACAGTAATTTCTCCGCATTGCAAGGTGCAATTCTGAAATTTTTTGCTTTTTCCTGCTCCTCTTAGCATGATAAAGAAGATTCAAAGAGAGTGAGATGCCAGCTCCTTTCATTCAGTCAGTAGCTTCAAACATTTCTGGTATATGAATAACATGATGTTTTTCAATGGCAAAAATCAATGAATATTGTAAATGCACAAACAGTAATTTCTCCGCATTGCAAGGTGCAATTCTGAAATTTTTTGCTTTTTCCTGCTCCTCTTAGCATGATAAAGAAGACTCAAGGAGAGTGAGATGCCAGCTCCTTTCATTCAGTCAGTAGCTTCAAACATTTCTGGTATATGAATAACATGATGTTTTTCAATGGCAAAAATCAATGAATATTGTAAATGCACAAACAGTAATTTCTCCGCATTGCAAGGTGCAATTCTGAAATTTTTTGCTTTATCCTGCTCCTCTTAGCATGATAAAGAAGATTCAAAGAGAGTGAGATGCCAGCTCCTTTCATTCAGTCAGTAGCTTCAATCATTTCTGGACGTTTTTCAATGGCAAAAATCATTGAATATTGTAAATGCACAAACAGTAATTTCTCCGCATTGCAAGGTGCAATTCTGAAATTTTTTACTTTTTCCTGCTCCTCTTAGCATGATAAAGAAGATTCAAAGAGAGTGAGATGCCAGCTCCTTTCATTCAGTCAGTAGCTTCAATCATTTCTGGTATATGAATAACATGATGTTTTTCAATGGCAAAAATCAATGAATATTGTAAATGCACAAACAGTAATTTCTCCGCATTGCAAGGTGCAATTCTGAAATTTTTTGCTTTTTCCTGCTCCTCTTAGCATGATAAAGAAGATTCAAAGAGAGTGAGATGCCAGCTCCTTTCATTCAGTCAGTAGCTTCAATCATTTCTGGACGTTTTTCAATGGCAAAAATCAATGAATATTGTAAATGCACAAACAGTAATTTCTCCGCATTGCAAGGTGCAATTCTGAAATTTTTTGCTTTTTCCTGCTCCTCTTAGCATGATAAAGAAGATTCAAAGAGAGTGAGATGCCAGCTCCTTTCATTCAGTCAGTAGCTTCAATCATTTCTGGACGTTTTTCAATGGCAAAAATCAATGAATATTGTAAATGCACAAACAGTAATTTCTCCGCATTGCAAGGTGCAATTCTGAAATTTTTTGCTTTTTCCTGCTCCTCTTAGCATGATAAAAAAGATTCAAAGAGAGTGAGATGCCAGCTCCTTTCATTCAGTCAGTAGCTTCAAACATTTCTGGTATATGAATAACATGATGTTTTTCAATGGCAAAAATCAATGAATATTGTAAATGCACAAACAGTAATTTCTCCGCATTGCAAGGTGCAATTCTGAAATTTTTTGCTTTTTCCTGCTCCTCTTAGCATGATAAAGAAGATTCAAAGAGAGTGAGACGCCAGCTCCTTTCGTTCAGTCAGTAGCTTCAATCATTTCTGGACGTTTTTCAATGGCAAAAATCATTGAATATTGTAAATGCACAAACAGTAATTTCTCCGCATTGCAAGGTGCAATTCTGAAATTTTTTACTTTTTCCTGCTCCTCTTAGCATGATAAAGAAGATTCAAAGAGAGTGAGATGCCAGCTCCTTTCATTCAGTCAGTAGCTTCAATCATTTCTGGTATATGAATAACATGATGTTTTTCAATGGCAAAAATCAATGAATATTGTAAATGCACAAACAGTAGATTCTCCGCATTGCAAGGTGCAATTCTGAAATTTTTTGCTTTTTCCTGCTCCTCTTAGCATGATAAAGAAGATTCAAAGAGAGTGAGATGCCAGCTCCTTTCATTCAGTCAGTAGCTTCAATCATTTCTGGACGTTTTTCAATGGCAAAAATCAACGAATATTGTAAATGCACAAACAGTAATTTCTCCGCATTGCAAGGTGCAATTCTGAAATTTTTTGCTTTTTCCTGCTCCTCTTAGCATGATAAAGAAGATTCAAAGAGAGTGAGATGCCAGCTCCTTACATTCAGTCAGTAGCTTCAATCATTTCTGGTAAATGAATAACATGATGTTTTTCAATGGCAAAAATCAATGAATTTTGTAAATGCACAAACAGTAATTTCTCCGCATTGCAAGGCGCAATTCTGAAATTTTTTGCTTTTTCCTGCTCCTCTTAGCATGATAAAGAAGATTCAAAGAGAGTGAGATGCCAGCCCCTTTCAATCAGTCAGTAGCTTCAATCATTTCTGGACGTTTTTCAATGGCAAAAATCAATGAATATTGTAAATGCACAAACAGTAATTTCTCCGCATTGCAAGGTGCAATTCTGAAATTTTATGCTTTTTCCTGCTCCTCTTAGCATGATAAAGAAGATTCAAAGAGAGTGAGATGCCAGCTCCTTTCATTCAGTCAGTAGCTTCAATCATTTCTGGACGTTTTTCAATGGCAAAAATCAATGAATATTGTAAATGCACAAACAGTAATTTTTCCGCATTGCAAGGTGCAATTCTGAAATTTTTTGCTTATTCCTGCTCCTCTTAGCATGATAAAGAAGATTCAAAGAGAGTGAGGTGCCAGCTCCTTTCATTCAGTCAGTAGCTTCAAACATTTCTGGTATATGAATAACGTTTTTCAATGGCAAAAATCAATGAATATTGTAAATGCACAAACAGTTATTTCTCCGCATTGCAAGGTGCAATTCTGAAATTTTTTGCTTTTTCCTGCTCCTCTTAGCATGATAAAGAAGATTCAAAGAGAGTGAGATGCCAGCTCCTTTCATTCAGTCAGTAGCTTCAATCATTTCTGGACGTTTTTCAATGGCAAAAATCAATGAATATTGTAAATGCACAAACAGTAATTTCTCCGCATTGCAAGGTGCAATTCTGAAATTTTTTGCTTTTTCCTGCTCCTCTTAGCATGATAAAGAAGATTCAAAGAGAGTGAGATGCCAGCTCCTTTCATTCAGTCAGTAGCTTCAAACATTTCTGGTATATGAATAACATGATGTTTTTCAATGGCAAAAATCAATGAATATTGTAAATGCACAAACAGTAATTTCTCCGCATTGCAAGGTGCAATTCTGAAATTTTTTGCTTTTTCCTGCTCCTCTTAGCTTGATAAAGAAGATTCAAGGAGAGTGAGATGCCAGCTCCTTTCATTCAGTCAGTAGCTTCAAACATTTCTGGTATATGAATAACATGATGTTTTTCAATGGCAAAAATCAATGAATATTGTAAATGCACAAACAGTAATTTCTCCGCATTGCAAGGTGCAATTCTGAAATTTTTTGCTTTATCCTGCTCCTCTTAGCATGATAAAGAAGATTCAAAGAGAGTGAGATGCCAGCTCCTTTCATTCAGTCAGTAGCTTCAATCATTTCTGGACGTTTTTCAATGGCAAAAATCATTGAATATTGTAAATGCACAAACAGTAATTTCTCCGCATTGCAAGGTGCAATTCTGAAATTTTTTACTTTTTCCTGATCCTCTTAGCATGATAAAGAAGATTCAAAGAGAGTGAGATGCCAGCTCCTTTCATTCAGTCAGTAGCTTCAATCATTTCTGGTATATGAATAACATGATGTTTTTCAATTTCAAAAATCAATG
This sequence comes from Phyllobates terribilis, assembly GCF_046119375.1. Lineage (NCBI taxonomy): Eukaryota > Metazoa > Chordata > Amphibia > Anura > Dendrobatidae > Phyllobates > Phyllobates terribilis. The sequence continues at coordinate 163,051 of NW_027364563.1, forward strand.
AATATTGTAAATGCACAAACAGTAATTTCTCCGCATTGCAAGGTGCAATTCTGAGATTTTTTGCTTTTTCCTGCTCCTCTTAGCATGATAAAGAAGATTCAAAGAGAGTGAGATGCCAGCTCCTTTCATTCAGTCAGTAGCTTCAATCATTTCTGGACGTTTTTCAATGGCAAAAATCAATGAATATTCTAAATGCACAAACAGTAATTTCTCCGCATTGCAAGGTGCAATTCTGAAATTTTTTGCTTTTTCCTGCTCCTCTTAGCATGATAAACAAGATTCAAAGAGAGTGAGATGCCAGCTCCTTTCATTCAGTCAGTAGCTTCAATCATTTCTGGACGTTTTTCAATGGCAAAAATCAATGAATATTGTAAATGCACAAACAGTAATTTCTCCGCATTGCAAGGTGCAATTCTGAAATTTTTTGCTTTTTCCTGCTCCTCTTAGCATGATAAAGAAGATTCAAAGAGAGTGAGATGCCAGCTCCTTTCATTCAGTCAGTAGCTTCAATCATTTCTGGTATATGAATAACATGATGTTTTTCAATGGCAAAAATCAATGAATATTGTAAATGCACAAACAGTAATTTCTCCGCATTGCAAGGTGCAATTCTGAAATTTTTTGCTTTTTCCTGCTCCTCTTAGCATGATAAAGAAGATTCAAAGAGAGTGAGACGCCAGCTCCTTTCGTTCAGTCAGTAGCTTCAATCATTTCTGGACGTTTTTCAATGGCAAAAATCATTGAATATTGTAAATGCACAAACTAATTTCTCCGCATTGCAAGGTGCAATTCTGAAATTTTTTACTTTTTCCTGCTCCTCTTAGCATGATAAAGAAGATTCAAAGAGAGTGAGATGCCAGCTCCTTTCATTCAGTCAGTAGCTTCAATCATTTCTGGTATATGAATAACATGATGTTTTTCAATGGCAAAAATCAATGAATATTGTAAATGCACAAACAGTAATTTCTCCGCATTGCAAGGTGCAATTCTGAAATTTTTTGCTTTTTCCTGCTCCTCTTAGCATGATAAAGAAGATTCAAAGAGAGTGAGATGCCAGCTCCTTTCATTCAGTCAGTAGCTTCAATCATTTCTGGACGTTTTTCAATGGCAAAAATCAACGAATATTGTAAATGCACAAACAGTAATTTCTCCGCATTGCAAGGTGCAATTCTGAAATTTTTTGCTTTTTCCTGCTCCTCTTAGCATGATAAAGAAGATTCAAAGAGAGTGAGATGCCAGCTCCTTACATTCAGTCAGTAGCTTCAATCATTTCTGGTAAATGAATAACATGATGTTTTTCAATGGCAAAAATCAATGAATTTTGTAAATGCACAAACAGTAATTTCTCCGCATTGCAAGGCGCAATTCTGAAATTTTTTGCTTTTTCCTGCTCCTCTTAGCATGATAAAGAAGATTCAAAGAGAGTGAGATGCCAGCTCCTTTCAATCAGTCAGTAGCTTCAATCATTTCTGGACGTTTTTCAATGGCAAAAATCAATGAATATTGTAAATGCACAAACAGTAATTTCTCCGCATTGCAAGGTGCAATTCTGAAATTTTATGCTTTTTCCTGCTCCTCTTAGCATGATAAAGAAGATTCAAAGAGAGTGAGATGCCAGCTCCTTTCATTCAGTCAGTAGCTTCAATCATTTCTGGACGTTTTTCAATGGCAAAAATCAATGAATATTGTAAATGCACAAACAGTAATTTTTCCGCATTGCAAGGTGCAATTCTGAAATTTTTTGCTTATTCCTGCTCCTCTTAGCATGATAAAGAAGATTCAAAGAGAGTGAGGTGCCAGCTCCTTTCATTCAGTCAGTAGCTTCAAACATTTCTGGTATATGAATAACGTTTTTCAATGGCAAAAATCAATGAATATTGTAAATGCACAAACAGTTATTTCTCCGCATTGCAAGGTGCAATTCTGAAATTTTTTGCTTTTTCCTGCTCCTCTTAGCATGATAAAGAAGATTCAAAGAGAGTGAGATGCCAGCTCCTTTCATTCAGTCAGTAGCTTCAATCATTTCTGGACGTTTTTCAATGGCAAAAATCAATGAATATTGTAAATGCACAAACAGTAATTTCTCCGCATTGCAAGGTGCAATTCTGAAATTTTTTGCTTTTTCCTGCTCCTCTTAGCATGATAAAGAAGATTCAAAGAGAGTGAGATGCCAGCTCCTTTCATTCAGTCAGTAGCTTCAATCATTTCTGGACGTTTTTCAATGGCAAAAATCAATGAATATTGTAAATGCACAAACAGTAATTTCTCCGCATTGCAAGGTGCAATTCTGAAATTTTTTGCTTTTTCCTGCTCCTCTTAGCATGATAAAGAAGATTCAAAGAGAGTGAGATGCCAGCTCCTTTCATTCAGTCAGTAGCTTCAATCATTTCTGGACGTTTTTCAATGGCAAAAATCAATGAATATTTTAAATGCACAAACAGTAATTTCTCCGCATTGCAAGGAGCAATTCTGAAATTTTTTGCTTTTTCCTGCTCCTCTTAGCATGATAAAGAAGATTCAAAGAGAGTGAGATGCCAGCTCCTTTCATTCAGTCAGTAGCTTCAATCATTTCTGGACGTTTTTCAATGGCAAAAATCAATGAATATTGTAAATGCACAAACTGTAATTTCTCCGCATTGCAAGGTGCAATTCTGAAATTTTTTGCTTTTTCCTGCTCCTCTTAGCATGATAAAGAAGTTTCAAAGAGAGTGAGATGCCAGCTCTTTTCATTCAGTCAGTAGCTTCAATCATTTCTGGACGTTTTTCAATGGCAAAAATCAATGAATATTGTAAATGCACAAACAGTAATTTCTCCGCATTGCAAGGTGCAATTCTGAAATTTTTTGCTTTTTCCTGCTCCTCTTAGCATGATAAAGAAGATTCAAAGAGAGTGAGATGCCAGCTCCTTTCATTCAATCAGTAGCTTCAAACATTTCTGGTATATGAATAACATGATGTTTTTCAATGGCAAAAATCAATGAATATTGTAAATGCACAAACAGTAATTTCTCCGCATTGCAAGGTGCAATTCTGAAATTTTTTGCTTTTTCCTGCTCCTCTTAGCATGATAAAGAAGATTCAAAGAGAGTGAGATGCCAGCTCCTTTCATTCAGTCAGTAGCTTCAATCATTTCTGGACGTTTTTCAATGGCAAAAATCAATGAATATTGTAAATGCACAAACAGTAATTTCTCCGCATTGCAAGGTGCAATTCTGAAATTTTTTGCTTTTTCCTGCTCCTCTTAGCATGATAAAGAAGATTCAAAGAGAGTGAGATGCCAGCTCCTTTCATTCAGTCAGTAGCTTCAATCATTTCTGGACGTTTTTCAATGGCAAAAATCAATGAATATTGTAAATGCACAAACAGTAATTTCTCCGCATTGCAAGGTGCAATTCTGAAATTTTTTGCTTTTTCCTGCTCCTCTTAGCATGATAAAGAAGATTCAAAGAGAGTGAGAAGCCAGCTCCTTTCATTCAGTCAGTAGCTTCAATCATTTCTGGACGTTTTTCAATTGCAAAAATCAATGAATATTGTAAATGCACAAACAGTAATTTCTCCGCATTGCAAGGTGCAATTCTGAAATTTTTTGCTTTTTCCTGCTCCTCTTAGCATGATAAAGAAGATTCAAAGAGAGTGAGATGCCAGCTCCTTTCATTCAGTCAGTAGCTTCAATCATTTCTGGTATATGAATAACATGATGTTTTTCAATGGCAAAAATCAATGAATATTGTAAATGCACAAACAGTAATTTCTCCGCATTGCAAGGTGCAATTCTGAAATTTTTTGCTTTTTCCTGCTCCTCTTAGCATGATAAAGAAGATTCAAAGAGAGTGAGATGCCAGCTCCTTTCATTCAGTCAGTAGCTTCAATCATTTCTGGACGTTTTTCAATGGCAAAAATCAATGAATATTGTAAATGCACAAACAGTAATTTCTCCGCATTGCAAGGTGCAATTCTGAAATTTTTTGCTTTTTCCTGCTCCTCTTAGCATGATAAAAAAGATTCAAAGAGAGTGAGATGCCAGCTCCTTTCATTCAGTCAGTAGCTTCAAACATTTCTGGTATATGAATAACATGATGTTTTTCAATGGCAAAAATCAATGAATATTGTAAATGCACAAACAGTAATTTCTCCGCATTGCAAGGTGCAATTCTGAAATTTTTTGCTTTTTCCTGCTCCTCTTAGCATGATAAAGAAGATTCAAAGAGAGTGAGATGCCAGCTCCTTTCATTCAGTCAGTAGCTTCAATCATTTCTGGACGTTTTTCAATGGCAAAAATCAATGAATATTGTAAATGCACAAACAGTAATTTCTCCGCATTGCAAGGTGCAATTCTGAAATTTTTTGCTTTTTCCTGCTCCTCTTAGCATGATAAAGAAGATTCAAAGAGAGTGAGATGCCAGCTCCTTTCATTCAGTCAGTAGCTTCAATCATTTCTGGACGTTTTTCAATGGCAAAAATCAATGAATATTGTAAATGCACAAACAGTAATTTCTCCGCATTGCAAGGTGCAATTCTGAAATTTTTTGCTTTTTCCTGCTCCTCTTAGCATGATAAAAAAGATTCAAAGAGAGTGAGATGCCAGCTCCTTTCATTCAGTCAGTAGCTTCAAACATTTCTGGTATATGAATAACATGATGTTTTTCAATGGCAAAAATCAATGAATATTGTAAATGCACAAACAGTAATTTCTCCGCATTGCAAGGTGCAATTCTGAAATTTTTTGCTTTTTCCTGCTCCTCTTAGCATGATAAAGAAGATTCAAAGAGAGTGAGACGCCAGCTCCTTTCGTTCAGTCAGTAGCTTCAATCATTTCTGGACGTTTTTCAATGGCAAAAATCATTGAATATTGTAAATGCACAAACAGTAATTTCTCCGCATTGCAAGGTGCAATTCTGAAATTTTTTACTTTTTCCTGCTCCTCTTAGCATGATAAAGAAGATTCAAAGAGAGTGAGATGCCAGCTCCTTTCATTCAGTCAGTAGTTTCAATCATTTCTGGTATATGAATAACATGATGTTTTTCAATGGCAAAAATCAATGAATATTGTAAATGCACAAACAGTAATTTCTCCGCATTGCAAGGTGCAATTCTGAAATTTTTTGCTTTTTCCTGCTCCTCTTAGCATGATAAAGAAGATTCAAAGAGAGTGAGATGCCAGCTCCTTTCATTCAGTCAGTAGCTTCAATCATTTCTGGACGTTTTTCAATGGCAAAAATCAACGAATATTGTAAATGCACAAACAGTAATTTCTCCGCATTGCAAGGTGCAATTCTGAAATTTTTTGCTTTTTCCTGCTCCTCTTAGCATGATAAAGAAGATTCAAAGAGAGTGAGATGCCAGCTCCTTACATTCAGTCAGTAGCTTCAATCATTTCTGGTAAATGAATAACATGATGTTTTTCAATGGCAAAAATCAATGAATTTTGTAAATGCACAAACAGTAATTTCTCCGCATTGCAAGGCGCAATTCTGAAATTTTTTGCTTTTTCCTGCTCCTCTTAGCATGATAAAGAAGATTCAAAGAGAGTGAGATGCCAGCTCCTTTCAATCAGTCAGTAGCTTCAATCATTTCTGGACGTTTTTCAATGGCAAAAATCAATGAATATTGTAAATGCACAAACAGTAATTTCTCCGCATTGCAAGGTGCAATTCTGAAATTTTATGCTTTTTCCTGCTCCTCTTAGCATGATAAAGAAGATTCAAAGAGAGTGAGATGCCAGCTCCTTTCATTCAGTCAGTAGCTTCAATCATTTCTGGACGTTTTTCAATGGCAAAAATCAATGAATATTGTAAATGCACAAACAGTAATTTTTCCGCATTGCAAGGTGCAATTCTGAAATTTTTTGCTTATTCCTGCTCCTCTTAGCATGATAAAGAAGATTCAAAGAGAGTGAGGTGCCAGCTCCTTTCATTCAGTCAGTAGCTTCAAACATTTCTGGTATATGAATAACGTTTTTCAATGGCAAAAATCAATGAATATTGTAAATGCACAAACAGTTATTTCTCCGCATTGCAAGGTGCAATTCTGAAATTTTTTGCTTTTTCCTGCTCCTCTTAGCATGATAAAGAAGATTCAAAGAGAGTGAGATGCCAGCTCCTTTCATTCAGTCAGTAGCTTCAATCATTTCTGGACGTTTTTCAATGGCAAAAATCAATGAATATTGTAAATGCACAAACAGTAATTTCTCCGCATTGCAAGGTGCAATTCTGAAATTTTTTGCTTTTTCCTGCTCCTCTTAGCATGATAAAGAAGATTCAAAGAGAGTGAGATGCCAGCTCCTTTCATTCAGTCAGTAGCTTCAATCATTTCTGGACGTTTTTCAATGGCAAAAATCAATGAATATTGTAAATGCACAAACAGTAATTTCTCCGCATTGCAAGGTGCAATTCTGAAATTTTTTGCTTTTTCCTGCTCCTCTTAGCATGATAAAGAAGATTCAAAGAGAGTGAGATGCCAGCTCCTTTCATTCAGTCAGTAGCTTCAATCATTTCTGGACGTTTTTCAATGGCAAAAATCAATGAATATTGTAAATGCACAAACAGTAATTTCTCCGCATTGCAAGGTGCAATTCTGAAATTTTTGCTTTTTCCTGCTCCTCTTAGCATGATAAAGAAGATTCAAAGAGAGTGAGGTGCCAGCTCCTTTCATTCAGTCAGTAGCTTCAAACATTTCTGGTATATGAATAACATGTTTTTCAATGGCAAAAATCAATGAATATTGTAAATGCACAAACAGTAATTTCTCCGCATTGCAAGGAGCAATTCTGAAATTTTTTGCTTTTTCCTGCTCCTCTTAGCATGATAAAGAAGATTCAAAGAGAGTGAGATGCCAGCTCCTTTCATTCAGTCAGTAGCTTCAATCATTTCTGGACGTTTTTCAATGGCAAAAATCAATGAATATTGTAAATGCACAAACTGTAATTTCTCCGCATTGCAAGGTGCAATTCTGAAATTTTTTGCTTTTTCCTGCTCCTCTTAGCATGATAAAGAAGTTTCAAAGAGAGTGAGATGCCAGCTCTTTTCATTCAGTCAGTAGCTTCAATCATTTCTGGACGTTTTTCAATGGCAAAAATCAATGAATATTGTAAATGCACAAACAGTAATTTCTCCGCATTGCAAGGTGCAATTCTGAAATTTTTTGCTTTTTCCTGCTCCTCTTAGCATGATAAAGAAGATTCAAAGAGAGTGAGATGCCAGCTCCTTTCATTCAATCAGTAGCTTCAAACATTTCTGGTATATGAATAACATGATGTTTTTCAATGGCAAAAATCAATGAATATTGTAAATGCACAAACAGTAATTTCTCCGCATTGCAAGGTGCAATTCTGAAATTTTTTGCTTTTTCCTGCTCCTCTTAGCATGATAAAGAAGATTCAAAGAGAGTGAGATGCCAGCTCCTTTCATTCAGTCAGTAGCTTCAATCATTTCTGGACGTTTTTCAATGGCAAAAATCAATGAATATTGTAAATGCACAAACAGTAATTTCTCCGCATTGCAAGGTGCAATTCTGAAATTTTTTGCTTTTTCCTGCTCCTCTTAGCATGATAAAGAAGATTCAAAGAGAGTGAGATGCCAGCTCCTTACATTCAGTCAGTAGCTTCAATCATTTCTGGTAAATGAATAACATGATGTTTTTCAATGGCAAAAATCAATGAATTTTGTAAATGCACAAACAGTAATTTCTCCGCATTGCAAGGCGCAATTCTGAAATTTTTTGCTTTTTCCTGCTCCTCTTAGCATGATAAAGAAGATTCAAAGAGAGTGAGATGCCAGCTCCTTTCATTCAGTCAGTAGCTTCAATCATTTCTGGACGTTTTTCAATGGCAAAAATCAATGAATATTGTAAATGCACAAACAGTAATTTTTCCGCATTGCAAGGTGCAATTCTGAAATTTTTTGCTTATTCCTGCTCCTCTTAGCATGATAAAGAAGATTCAAAGAGAGTGAGGTGCCAGCTCCTTTCATTCAGTCAGTAGCTTCAAACATTTCTGGTATATGAATAACGTTTTTCAATGGCAAAAATCAATGAATATTGTAAATGCACAAACAGTTATTTCTCCGCATTGCAAGGTGCAATTCTGAAATTTTTTGCTTTTTCCTGCTCCTCTTAGCATGATAAAGAAGATTCAAAGAGAGTGAGATGCCAGCTCCTTTCATTCAGTCAGTAGCTTCAATCATTTCTGGACGTTTTTCAATGGCAAAAATCAATGAATATTGTAATTGCACAAACAGTAATTTCTCCGCATTGCAAGGTGCAATTCTGAAATTTTTTGCTTTTTCCTGCTCCTCTTAGCATGATAAAGAAGATTCAAAGAGAGTGAGATGCCAGCTCCTTTCATTCAGTCAGTAGCTTCAATCATTTCTGGACGTTTTTCAATGGCAAAAATCAATGAATATTGTAAATGCACAAACAGTAATTTCTCCGCATTGCAAGGTGCAATTCTGAAATTTTTTGCTTTTTCCTGCTCCTCTTAGCATGATAAAGAAGATTCAAAGAGAGTGAGATGCCAGCTCCTTTCATTCAGTCAGTAGCTTCAATCATTTCTGGACGTTTTTCAATGGCAAAAATCAATGAATATTGTAAATGCACAAACAGTAATTTCTCCGCATTGCAAGGTGCAATTCTGAAATTTTTGCTTTTTCCTGCTCCTCTTAGCATGATAAAGAAGATTCAAAGAGAGTGAGGTGCCAGCTCCTTTCATTCAGTCAGTAGCTTCAAACATTTCTGGTATATGAATAACATGTTTTTCAATGGCAAAAATCAATGAATATTGTAAATGCACAAACAGTAATTTCTCCGCATTGCAAGGAGCAATTCTGAAATTTTTTGCTTTTTCCTGCTCCTCTTAGCATGATAAAGAAGATTCAAAGAGAGTGAGATGCCAGCTCCTTTCATTCAGTCAGTAGCTTCAATCATTTCTGGACGTTTTTCAATGGCAAAAATCAATGAATATTGTAAATGCACAAACTGTAATTTCTCCGCATTGCAAGGTGCAATTCTAAAATTTTTTGCTTTTTCCTGCTCCTCTTAGCATGATAAAGAAGATTCAAAGAGAGTGAGATGCCAGCTCTTTTCATTCAGTCAGTAGCTTCAATCATTTCTGGACGTTTTTCAATGGCAAAAATCAATGAATATTGTAAATGCACAAACAGTAATTTCTCCGCATTGCAAGGTGCAATTCTGAAATTTTTTGCTTTTTCCTCCTCCTCTTAGCATGATAAAGAAGATTCAAAGAGAGTGAGATGCCAGCTCCTTTCATTCAATCAGTAGCTTCAAACATTTCTGGTATATGAATAACATGATGTTTTTCAATGGCAAAAATCAATGAATATTGTAAATGCACAAACAGTAATTTCTCCGCATTGCAAGGTGCAATTCTGAAATTTTTTGCTTTTTCCTGCTCCTCTTAGCATGATAAAGAAAATTCAAAGAGAGTGAGATGCCAGCTCCTTTCATTCAGTCAGTAGCTTCAATCATTTCTGGACGTTTTTCAATGGCAAAAATCAATGAATATTGTAAATGCACAAACTGTAATTTCTCCGCATTGCAAGGTGCAATTCTGAAATTTTTTGCTTTTTCCTGCTCCTCTTAGCATGATAAAGAAGATTCAAAGAGAGTGAGATGCCAGCTCCTTTCATTCAGTCAGTAGCTTCAATCATTTCTGGACGTTTTTCAATGGCAAAAATCAATGAATATTGTAAATGCACAAACAGTAATTTCTCCGCATTGCAAGGTGCAATTCTGAAATTTTTTGCTTTATCCTGCTCCTCTTAGCATGATAAAGAAGATTCAAAGAGAGTGAGGTGCCAGCTCCTTTCATTCAGTCAGTAGCTTCAAACATTTCTGGTATATGAATAACATGTTTTTCAATGGCAAAAATCAATGAATATTGTAAATGCACAAACAGTAATTTCTCCGCATTGCAAGGTGCAATTCTGAAATTTTTTGCTTTTTCCTGCTCCTCTTAGCATGATAAAGAAAATTCAAAGAGAGTGAGATGCCAGCTCCTTTCATTCAGTCAGTAGCTTCAATCATTTCTGGACGTTTTTCAATGGCAAAAATCAATGAATATTGTAAATGCACAAACAGTAATTTCTCCGCATTGCAAGGTGCAATTCTGAAATTTTTTGCTTTTTCCTGCTCCTCTTAGCATGATAAAGAAGATTCAAAGAGAGTGAGATGCCAGCTCCTTTCATTCAGTCAGTAGCTTCAATCATTTCTGGACGTTTTTCAATGGCAAAAATCAATGAATATTGTAAATGCACAAACTGTAATTTCTCCGCATTGTAAGGTGCAATTCTGAAATTTTTTGCTTTTTCCTGCTCCTCTTAGCATGATAAAGAAGATTCAAAGAGAGTGAGATGCCAGCTCCTTTCATTCAGTCAGTAGCTTCAATCATTTCTGGACGTTTTTCAATGGCAAAAATCAATGAATATTGTAAATGCACAAACTGTAATTTCTCCGCATTGTAAGGTGCAATTCTGAAATTTTTTGCTTTTTCCTGCTCCTCTTAGCATGATAAAGAAGATTCAAAGAGAGTGAGATGCCAGCTCCTTTCATTCAGTCAGTAGCTTCAATCATTTCTGGACGTTTTTCAATGGCAAAAATCAATGAATATTGTAAATGCACAAACAGTAATTTCTCCGCATTGCAAGGTGCAATTCTGAAATGTTTTGCTTTTTCCTGCTCCTCTTAGCATGATAAAGAAGATTCAAATAGAGTGAGATGCCAGCTCCTTTCATTCAGTCAGTAGCTTCAAACATTTCTGGTATATGAATAACATGATGTTTTTCAATGGCAAAAATCAATGAATATTGTAAATGCACAAACAGTAATTTCTCCGCATTGCAAGGTGCAATTCTGAAATTTTTTGCTTTTTCCTGCTCCTCTTAGCATCATAAAGAAGATTCAAAGAGAGTGAGATGCCAGCTCCTTTCATTCAGTCAGTAGCTTCAAACATTTCTGGTATATGAATAACATGATGTTTTTCAATGGCAAAAATCAATGAATATTGTAAATGCACAAACAGTAATTTCTCCGCATTGCAAGGTGCAAGTCTGAAATTTTTTGCTTTTTCCTGCTCCTCTTAGCATGATAAAGAAGATTCAAAGAGAGTGAGATGCCAGCTACTTTCATTCAGTCAGTAGCTTCAATCATTTCTGGACGTTTTTCAATGGTAAAAATCAATGAATATTGTAAATGCACAAACAGTAATTTCTCCGCATTGCAAGGTGCAATTCTGAAATTTTTTGCTTTTTCCCGCTCCTCTTAGCATGATAAAGAAGATTCAAAGAGAGTGAGATGCCAGCTCCTTTCATTGTCAGTAGCTTCAATCATTTCTGGACGTTTTTCAATGGCAAAAATCAATGAATATTGTAAATGCACAAACAGTAATTTCTCCGCATTGCAAGGTGCAATTCTGAAATTTTTTGCTTTTTCCTGCTCCTCTTAGCATGATAAAGAAGATTCAAAGAGAGTGAGATGCCAGCTCCTTTCATTCAGTCAGTAGCTTCAATCATTTCTGGTAAATGAATAACATGATGTTTTTCAATGGCAAAAATCAATGAATTTTGTAAATGCACAAACAGTAATTTCTCCGCATTGCAAGGCGCAATTCTGAAATTGTTTGCTTTTTCCTGCTCCTCTTAGCATGATAAAGAAGATTCAAAGAGAGTGAGATGCCAGCTCCTTTCATTCAGTCAGTAGCTTCAATCATTTCTGGACGTTTTTCAATGGCAAAAATCAATGAATATTGTAAATGCACAAACAGTAATTTCTCCGCATTGCAAGGTGCAATTCTGAAATTTTTTGCTTTTTCCTGCTCCTCTTAGCATGATAAAGAAGATTCAAAGTGAGTGAGATGCCAGCTCCTTTCATTCAGTCAGTAGCTTCAATCATTTCTGGACGTTTTTCAATGGCAAAAATCAATGAATATTGTAAATGTACAAACAGTAATTTCTCCGCATTGCAAGGTGCAATTCTGAAATTTTTTGCTTTTTCCTGCTCCTCTTAGCATGATAAAGAAGATTCAAAGAGAGTGAGGTTCCAGCTCCTTTCATTCAGTCAGTAGCTTCAAACATTTCTGGTATATGAATAACATGTTTTTCAATGGCAAAAATCAATGAATATTGTAAATGCACAAACAGTAATTTCTCCGCATTGCAAGGTGCAATTCTGAAATTTTTTGCTTTTTCCTGCTCCTCTTAACTTGATAAAGAAGATTCAAAGAGAGTGAGATGCCAGCTCCTTTCATTCAGTCAGTAGCTTCAATCATTTCTGGACGTTTTTCAATGGCAAAAATCAATGAATATTGTAAATGCACAAACTGTAATTTCTCCGCATTGTAAGGTGCAATTCTGAAATTTTTTGCTTTTTCCTGCTCCTCTTAGCATGATAAAGAAGATTCAAAGAGAGTGAGATGCCAGCTCCTTTCATTCAGTCAGTAGCTTCAATCATTTCTGGACGTTTTTCAATGGCAAAAATCAATGAATATTGTAAATGCACAAACAGTAATTTCTCCGCATTGCAAGGTGCAATTCTGAAATTTTTTGCTTTTTCCTGCTCCTCTTAGCATGATAAAGAAGATTCAAAGAGAGTGAGATGCCAGCTCCTTTCATTCAGTCAGTAGCTTCAAACATTTCTGGTATATGAATAACATGATGTTTTTCAATGGCAAAAATCAATGAATATTGTAAATGCACAAACAGTAATTTCTCCGCATTGCAAGGTGCAAGTCTGAAATTTTTTGCTTTTTCCTGCTCCTCTTAGCATGATAAAGAAGATTCAAAGAGAGTGAGATGCCAGCTACTTTCATTCAGTCAGTAGCTTCAATCATTTCTGGTCATTTTTCAATGGTAAAAATCAATGAATATTGTAAATGCACAAACAGTAATTTCTCCGCATTGCAAGGTGCAATTCTGAAATTTTTTGCTTTTTCCTGCTCCTCTTAGCATGATAAAGAAGATTCAAAGAGAGTGAGATGCCAGCTCCTTTCATTCAGTCAGTAGCTTCAATCATTTCTGGACGTTTTTCAATGGCAAAAATCAATGAATATTGTAAATGCACAAACAGTAATTTCTTCGCATTGCAAGGTGCAATTCTGAAATGTTTTGCTTTTTCCTGCTCCTCTTAGCATGATAAAGAAGATTCAAAGAGAATGAGATGCCAGCTCCTTTCATTCAGTCAGTAGCTTCAATCATTTCTGGTAAATGAATAACATGATGTTTTTCAATGGCAAAAATCAATGAATTTTGTAAATGCACAAACAGTAATTTCTCCGCATTGCAAGACGCAATTCTGAAATTTTTTGCTTTTTCCTGCTCCTCTTAGCATGATAAAGAAGATTCAAAGAGAGTGAGATGCCAGCTCCTTTCATTCAGTCAGTAGCTTCAATCATTTCTGGACGTTTTTCAATGGCAAAAATCAATGAATATTGTAAATGCACAAACAGTAATTTCTCCGCATTGCAAGGTGCAATTCTGAAATTTTTTGCTTTTTCCTGCTCCTCTTAGCATGATAAAGAAGATTCAAAGAGAGTGAGATGCCAGCTCCTTTCATTCAGTCAGTAGCTTCAATCATTTCTGGATGTTTTTCAATGGCAAAAGTCAATGAATATTGTAAATGCACAAACTGTAATTTCTTCGCATTGCAAGGTGCAATTCTGAAATTTTTTGCTTTTCCTGCTCCTCTTAGCATGATAAAGAAGATTCATAGAGAGTGAGATGCCAGCTCCTTTCATTCAGTCAGTAGCTTCAATCATTTCTGGACGTTTTTCAATGGCAAAAATCAATGAATATTGTAATTGCACAAACAGTAATTTCTCCGCATTGCAAGGTGCAATTCTGAAATTTTTTGCTTTTTCCTGCTCCTCTTAGCATGATAAAGAAGATTCAAAGAGAGTGAGATGCCAGCTCCTTTCATTCAGTCAGTAGCTTCAAACATTTCTGGTATATGAATAACATGATGTTTTTCAATGGCAAAAATCAATGAATATTGTAAATGCACAAACAGTAATTTCTCCGCATTGCAAGGTGCAATTCTGAAATTTTTTGCTTTTTCCTGCTCCTCTTAGCATGATAAAGAAGATTCAAAGAGAGTGAGATGCCAGCTCCTTTCATTCAGTCAGTAGCTTCAATCATTTCTGGACGTTTTTCAATGGCAAAAATCAATGAATATTGTAAATGCACAAACAGTAATTTCTCCGCATTGCAAGGTGCAATTCTGAAATTTTTTGCTTTTTCCTGCTCCTCTTAGCATGATAAAGAAGATTCAAAGAGAGTGAGATGCCAGCTCCTTTCATTCAGTCAGTAGCTTCAATCATTTCTGGACGTTTTTCAATGGCAAAAATCAATGAATATTGTAAATGCACAAACTGTAATTTCTCCGCATTGTAAGGTGCAATTCTGAAATTTTTTGCTTTTTCCTGCTCCTCTTAGCATGATAAAGAAGATTCAAAGAGAGTGAGATGCCAGCTCCTTTCATTCAGTCAGTAGCTTCAATCATTTCTGGACGTTTTTCAATGGCAAAAATCAATGAATATTGTAAATGCACAAACAGTAATTTCTCCGCATTGCAAGGTGCAATTCTGAAATTTTTTGCTTTTTCCTGCTCCTCTTAGCATGATAAAGAAGATTCAAAGAGAGTGAGATGCCAGCTCCTTTCATTCAGTCAGTAGCTTCAAACATTTCTGGTATATTAATAACATGATGTTTTTCAATGGCAAAAATCAATGAATATTGTAAATGCACAAACAGTAATTTCTCCGCATTGCAAGGTGCAAGTCTGAAATTTTTTGCTTTTTCCTGCTCCTCTTAGCATGATAAAGAAGATTCAAAGAGAGTGAGATGCCAGCTACTTTCATTCAGTCAGTAGCTTCAATCATTTCTGGACGTTTTTCAATGGTAAAAATCAATGAATATTGTAAATGCACAAACAGTAATTTCTCCGCATTGCAAGGTGCAATTCTGAAATTTTTTGCTTTTTCCTGCTCCTCTTAGCATGATAAAGAAGATTCAAAGAGAGTGAGATGCCAGCTCCTTTCATTCAGTCTGTAGCTTCAATCATTTCTGGACGTTTTTCAATGGCAAAAATCAATGAATATTGTAAATGCACAAACAGTAATTTCTCCGCATTGCAAGGTGCAATTCTGAAATTTTTTGCTTTTTCCTGCTCCTCCTAGCATGATAAAGAAGTTTCAAAGAGAGTGAGATGCCAGCTCCTTTCATTCAGTCAGTAGCTTCAATCATTTCTGGTAAATGAATAACATGATGTTTTGCAATGGCAAAAATCAATGAATTTTGTAAATGCACAAACACTAATTTCTCCGCATTGCAAGGCGCAATTCTGAAATGTTTTGCTTTTTCCTGCTCCTCTTAGCATGATAAAGAAGATTCAAAGAGAGTGAGATGCCAGCTCCTTTCATTCAGTCAGTAGCTTCAATCATTTCTGAACGTTTTTCAATGGCAAAAATCAATGAATATTGTAAATGCACAAACAGTAATTTCTCCGCATTGCAAGGTGCAATTCTGAAATTTTTTGCTTTTTCCTGCTCCTCTTAGCATGATAAAGAAGATTCAAAGAGAGTGAGATGCCAGCTCCTTTCATTCAGTCAGTTGCTTCAATCATTTCTGGACGTTTTTCAATGGCAAAAATCAATGAATATTGTAAATGCACAAACAGTAATTTCTCCGCATTGCAAGGTGCAATTCTGAAATTTTTTGCTTTTTCCTGCTCCTCTTAGCATGATAAAGAAGATTCAAAGAGAGTGAGGTGCCAGCTCCTTTCATTCAGTCAGTAGCTTCAAACATTTCTGGTATATGAATAACATGTTTTTCAATGGCAAAAATCAATGAATATTGTAAATGCACAAACAGTAATTTCTCCGCATTGCAAGGAGCAATTCTGAAATTTTTTGCTTTTTCCTGCTCCTCTTAGCATGATAAAGAAGATTCAAAGAGAGTGAGATGCCAGCTCCTTTCATTCAGTCAGTAGCTTCAATCATTTCTGGACGTTTTTCAATGGCAAAAATCAATGAATATTGTAAATGCACAAACAGTAATTTCTCCGCATTGCAAGGTGCAATTCTGAAATTTTTTGCTTTTTCCTGCTCCTCTTAGCATGATAAAGAAGATTCAAAGAGAGTGAGATGCCAGCTCCTTTCATTCAGTCAGTAGCTTCAATCATTTCTGGACGTTTTTCAATGGCAAAAATCAATGAATATTGTAAATGCACAAACTGTAATTTCTCCGCATTGCAAGGTGCAATTCTGAAATTTTTTGCTTTTTCCTGCTCCTCTTAGCATGATAAAGAAGATTCAAAGAGAGTGAGATGCCAGCTCCTTTCATTCAGTCAGTAGCTTCAAACATTTCTGGTATATGAATAACATGTTTTTCAATGGCAAAAATCAATGAATATTGTAAATGCACAAATAGTAATTTCTCCGCATTGCAAGGTGCAATTCTGAAATTTTTTGCTTTTTCCTGCTCCTCTTAGCATGATAAAGAAGATTCAAAGAGAGTGAGATGCCAGCTCCTTTCATTCAGTCAGTAGCTTCAAACATTTCTGGTATATGAATAACATGATGTTTTTCAATGGCAAAAATCAATGAATATTGTAAATGCACAAACAGTAATTTCTCCGCATTGCAAGGTGCAATTCTGAAATTTTTTGCTTTTTCCTGCTCCTCTTAGCATGATAAAGAAGATTCAAAGAGAGTGAGATGCCAGCTCCTTTCATTCAGTCAGTAGCTTCAAACATTTCTGGTATATGAATAACATGATGTTTTTCAATGGCAAAAATCAATGAATATTGTAAATGCACAAACAGTAATTTCTCCGCATTGCAAGGTGCAATTCTGAAATTTTTTGCTTTTTCCTGCTCCTCTTAGCATGATAAAGAAGATTCAAAGAGAGTGAGATGCCAGCTCCTTTCATTGAGTCAGTAGCTTCAATCATTTCTGGACGTTTTTCAATGGCAAAAATCAATGAATATTGTAAATGCACAAACTGTAATTTCTCCGCATTGCAAGGTGCAATTCTGAAATTTTTTGCTTTTTCCTGCTCCTCTTAGCATGATAAAGAAGATTCAAAGAGAGTGAGATGCCAGCTCCTTTCATTCAGTCAGTAGCTTCAAACATTTCTGGTATATGAATAACATGTTTTTCAATGGCAAAAATCAATGAATATTGTAAATGCACAAATAGTAATTTCTCCGCATTGCAAGGTGCAATTCTGAAATTTTTTGCTTTTTCCTGCTCCTCTTAGCATGATAAAGAAGATTCAAAGAGAGTGAGATGCCAGCTCCTTTCATTCAGTCAGTAGCTTCAAACATTTCTGGTATATGAATAACATGATGTTTTTCAATGGCAAAAATCAATGAATATTGTAAATGCACAAACAGTAATTTCTCCGCATTGCAAGGTGCAATTCTGAAATTTTTTGCTTTTTCCTGCTCCTCTTAGCATGATAAAGAAGATTCAAAGAGAGTGAGATGCCAGCTCCTTTCATTCAGTCAGTAGCTTCAAACATTTCTGGTATATGAATAACATGATGTTTTTCAATGGCAAAAATCAATGAATATTGTAAATGCACAAACAGTAATTTCTCCGCATTGCAAGGTGCAATTCTGAAATTTTTTGCTTTTTCCTGCTCCTCTTAGCATGATAAAGAAGATTCAAAGAGAGTGAGATGCCAGCTCCTTTCATTGAGTCAGTAGCTTCAATCATTTCTGGACTTTTTTCAATGGCAAAAATCATTGAATATTGTAAATGCACAAACAGTAATTTCTCCGCATTGCAAGGTGCAATTCTGAAATTTTTTACTTTTTCCTGCTCCTCTTAGCATGATAAAGAAGATTCAAAGAGAGTGAGATGCCAGCTCCTTTCATTCAGTCAGTAGCTTCAATCATTTCTGGTATATGAATAACATGATGTTTTTCAATGGCAAAAATCAATGAATATTGTAAATGCACAAACAGTAATTTCTCCGCATTGCAAGGTGCAATTCTGAAATTTTTTGTTTTTTCCTGTTCCTCTTAGCATGATAAAGAAGATTCAAAGAGAGTGAGATGCCAGCTCCTTTCATTCAGTCAGTAGCTTCAAACATTTCTGGTATATGAATAACATGATGTTTTTCAATGGCAAAAATCAATGAATATTGTAAATGCACAAACAGTAATTTCTCCGCATTGCAAGGTGCAATTCTGAAATTTTTTGCTTTTTCCTGCTCCTCTTAGCATGTTAAAGAAGATTCAAAGAGAGTGAGATGCCCGCTCCTTTCGTTCAGTCAGTAGCCTCAATCATTTCTGGACGTTTTTCAATGGTAAAAATCAATGAATATTGTAAATGCACAAACAGTAATTTCTCCGCATTGCAAGGTGCAATTCTGAAATTTTTTGCTTTTTCCTGCTCCTCTTAGCATGATAAAGAAGATTCAAAGAGAGTGAGATGCCAGCTCCTTTCATTCAGTCAGTAGCTTCAAACATTTCTGGTATATGAATAACATGATGTTTTTCAATGGCAAAAATCAATGAATATTGTAAATGCACAAACAGTAATTTCTCCGCATTGCAAGGTGCAATTCTGAAATTTTTTGCTTTTTCCTGCTCCTCTTAGCATGATAAAGAAGATTCAAAGAGAGTGAGATGCCAGCTCCTTTCATTCAGTCAGTAGCTTCAATCATTTCTGGTATATGAATAACATGATGTTTTTCAATGGCAAAAATCAATGAATATTGTAAATGCACAAACAGTAATTTCTCCGCATTGCAAGGTGCAATTCTGAAATTTTTTGCTTTTTCCTGCTCCTCTTAGCATGATAAACAAGACTCAAAGAGAGTGAGATGCCAGCTCCTTTCATTCAGTCAGTAGCTTCAATCATTTCTGGACGTTTTTCAATGGCAAAAATCAATGAATATTGTAAATGCACAAACAGTAATTTCTCCGCATTGCAAGGTGCAATTCTGAAATTTTTTGCTTTTACCTGCTCCTCTTAGCATGATAAAGAAGATTCAAAGAGAGTGAGATGCCAGCTCCTTTCATTCAGTCAGTAGCTTCAATCATTTCTGGACGTTTTTCAATGGCAAAAATAAATGAATATTGTAAATGCACAAACAGTAATTTCTCCGCATTGCAAGTTGCAATTCTGAAATTTTTTGCTTTTTCCTGCTCCTCTTAGCATGATAAAGAAGATTCAAAGAGAGTGAGATGCCAGCTCCTTTCATTCAGTCAGTAGCTTCAAACATTTCTGGTATATGAATAACATGATGTTTTTCAATGGCAAAAATCAATGAATATTGTAAATGCACAAACAGTAATTTCTCCGCATTGCAAGGTGCAATTCTGAAATGTTTTGCTTTTTCCTGCTCCTCTTAGCATGATAAAGAAGATTCAAAGAGAGTGAGATGCCAGCTCCTTTCGTTCAGTCAGTAGCTTCAATCATTTCGGGACGTTTTTCAATGGCAAAAATCATTGAATATTATAAATGCACAAACAGTAATTTCTCCGCATTGCATAGTGCAATTCTGAAATTTTTTGCTTTTTCCTGCTCCTCTTAGCATGATAAAGAAGATTCAAAGAGAGTGAGATGCCAGCTCCTTTCATTCAGTCAGTAGCTTCAATAATTTCTGGACGTTTTTCAATGGCAAAAATCAATGAATATTGTAAATGCACAAACAGTAATTTCTCCGCATTGCAAGGTGCAATTCTGAAATTTTTTGCTTTTTCCTGCTCCTCTTAGCATGATAAACATGATTCAAAGAGAGTGAGATGCCAGCTCCTTTCATTCAGTCAGTAGCTTCAATCATTTCTGGACGTTTTTCAATGGCAAAAATCAATGAATATTGTAAATGCACAAACAGTAATTTCTCCGCATTGCAAGGTGCAATTATGAAATTTTTTGCTTTTTCCTGCTCCTCTTAGCATGATAAAGAAGATTCAAAGAGTGTGAGATGCCAGCTCCTTTCATTCAGTCAGTAGCTTCAAACATTTCTGGTATATGAATAACATGATGTTTTTCAATGGCAAAAATCAATGAATATTGTAAATGCACAAACAGTAATTTCTCCGCATTGCAAGGTGCAATTCTGAAATTTTTTGCTTTTTCCTGCTCCTCTTAGCATGATAAAGAAGATTCAAAGAGAGTGAGATGCCAGCTCCTTTCATTCAGTCAGTAGCTTCAATCATTTCTGGATGTTTTTCAATGGCAAAAATCAATGAATATTGTAAATGCACAAACAGTAATTTCTCCGCATTGCAAGGTGCAATTCTGAAATTTTTTGCTTTTTCCTGCTCCTCTTAGCATGATAAACAAGATTCAAAGAGAGTGAGATGCCAGCTCCTTTCATTCAGTCAGTAGCTTCAATCATTTCTGGACGTTTTTCAATGGCAAAAATCAATGAATATTGTAAATGCACAAACAGTAATTTCTCCGCATTGCAAGGTGCAATTCTGAAATTTTTTGCTTTTTCCTGCTCCTCTTAGCATGATAAAGAAGATTCAAAGAGAGTGAGATGCCAGCTCCTTTCATTCAGTCAGTAGCTTCAAACATTTCTGGTATATGAATAACATGATGTTTTTCAATGGCAAAAATCAATGAATATTGTAAATGCACAAACAGTAATTTCTCCGCATTGCAAAGTGCAAGTCTGAAATTTTTTGCTTTTTCCTGCTCCTCTTAGCATGATAAAGAAGATTCAAAGAGAGTGAGATGCCAGCTACTTTCATTCAGTCAGTAGCTTCAATCATTTCTGGACGTTTTTCAATGGTAAAAATCAATGAATATTGTAAATGCACAAACAGTAATTTCTCCACATTGCAAGGTGCAATTCTGAAATTTTTTGCTTTTTCCTGCTCCTCTTAGCATGATAAAGAAGATTCAAAGAGAGTGAGATGCCAGCTCCTTTCATTCAGTCAGTAGCTTCAAACATTTCTGGTATATGAATAACATGATGTTTTTCAATGGCAAAAATCAATGAATATTGTAAATGCACAAACAGTAATTTCTCCGCATTGCAAGGTGCAATTCTGAAATTTTTTGCTTTTTCCTGCTCCTCTTAGCATGATAAAGAAGATTCAAAGAGAGTGAGATGCCAGCTCCTTTCATTCAGTCAGTAGCTTCAATCATTTCTGGATGTTTTTCAATGGCAAAAATCAATGAATATTGTAAATGCACAAACTGTAATTTCTCCGCATTGCAAGGTGCAATTCTGAAATTTTTTGCTTTTTCCTGCTCCTCTTAGCATAATAAAGAAGATTCAAAGAGAGTGAGATGCCAGCTCCTTTCATTCAGTCAGTAGCTTCAATCATTTCTGGACGTTTTTCAATGGCAAAAATCAATGAATATTGTAAATGCACAAACAGTAATTTCTCCGCATTGCAAGGTGCAATTCTGAAATTTTTTGCTTTTTCCTGCTCCTCTTAGCATGATAAAGAAGATTCAAAGAGAGTGAGATGCCAGCTCCTTTCATTCAGTCAGTACCTTCAATCATTTCTGGACGTTTTTCAATGGCAAAAATCAATGAATATTGTAAATGCACAAACAGTAATTTCTCCGCATTGCAAGGTGCAATTCTGAAATTTTTTGCTTTTTCCCGCTCCTCTTAGCATGATAAAGATTCAAAGAGAGTGAGGTGCCAGCTCCTTTCATTCAGTCAGTAGCTTCAAACATTTCTGGTATATGAATAACATGTTTTTCAATGGCAAAAATCAATGAATATTGTAAATGCACAAACAGTAATTTCTCCGCATTGCAAGGTGCAATTCTGAAATTTTTTGCTTTTTCCTGCTCCTCTTAGCATGATAAAGAAGATTCAAAGAGAGTGAGATGCCAGCTCCTTTCATTCAGTCAGTAGCTTCAAACATTTCTGGTATATGAATAACATGATGTTTTTCAATGGCAAAAATCAATGAATATTGTAAATGCACAAACAGTAATTTCTCCGCATTGCAAGGTGCAATTCTGAAATTTTTTGCTTTTTCCTGCTCCTCTTAGCATGATAAAGAAGATTCAAAGAGAGTGAGATGCCAGCTCCTTTCATTCAGTCAGTAGCTTCAATAATTTCTGGACGTTTTTCAATGGCAAAAATCAATGAATATTGTAAATGCACAAACAGTAATTTCTCCGCATTGCAAGGTGCAATTCTGAAATTTTTTGCTTTTTCCTGCTCCTCTTAGCATGATAAACATGATTCAAAGAGAGTGAGATGCCAGCTCCTTTCATTCAGTCAGTAGCTTCAATCATTTCTGGACGTTTTTCAATGGCAAAAATCAATGAATATTGTAAATGCACAAACAGTAATTTCTCCGCATTGCAAGGTGCAATTATGAAATTTTTTGCTTTTTCCTGCTCCTCTTAGCATGATAAAGAAGATTCAAAGAGTGTGAGATGCCAGCTCCTTTCATTCAGTCAGTAGCTTCAAACATTTCTGGTATATGAATAACATGATGTTTTTCAATGGCAAAAATCAATGAATATTGTAAATGCACAAACAGTAATTTCTCCGCATTGCAAGGTGCAATTCTGAAATTTTTTGCTTTTTCCTGCTCCTCTTAGCATGATAAAGAAGATTCAAAGAGAGTGAGATGCCAGCTCCTTTCATTCAGTCAGTAGCTTCAATCATTTCTGGATGTTTTTCAATGGCAAAAATCAATGAATATTGTAAATGCACAAACAGTAATTTCTCCGCATTGCAAGGTGCAATTCTGAAATTTTTTGCTTTTTCCTGCTCCTCTTAGCATGATAAACAAGATTCAAAGAGAGTGAGATGCCAGCTCCTTTCATTCAGTCAGTAGCTTCAATCATTTCTGGACGTTTTTCAATGGCAAAAATCAATGAATATTGTAAATGCACAAACAGTAATTTCTCCGCATTGCAAGGTGCAATTCTGAAATTTTTTGCTTTTTCCTGCTCCTCTTAGCATGATAAAGAAGATTCAAAGAGAGTGAGATGCCAGCTCCTTTCATTCAGTCAGTAGCTTCAAACATTTCTGGTATATGAATAACATGATGTTTTTCAATGGCAAAAATCAATGAATATTGTAAATGCACAAACAGTAATTTCTCCGCATTGCAAGGTGCAAGTCTGAAATTTTTTGCTTTTTCCTGCTCCTCTTAGCATGATAAAGAAGATTCAAAGAGAGTGAGATGCCAGCTACTTTCATTCAGTCAGTAGCTTCAATCATTTCTGGACGTTTTTCAATGGTAAAAATCAATGAATATTGTAAATGCACAAACAGTAATTTCTCCACATTGCAAGGTGCAATTCTGAAATTTTTTGCTTTTTCCTGCTCCTCTTAGCATGATAAAGAAGATTCAAAGAGAGTGAGATGCCAGCTCCTTTCATTCAGTCAGTAGCTTCAAACATTTCTGGTATATGAATAACATGATGTTTTTCAATGGCAAAAATCAATGAATATTGTAAATGCACAAACAGTAATTTCTCCGCATTGCAAGGTGCAATTCTGAAATTTTTTGCTTTTTCCTGCTCCTCTTAGCATGATAAAGAAGATTCAAAGAGAGTGAGATGCCAGCTCCTTTCATTCAGTCAGTAGCTTCAATCATTTCTGGATGTTTTTCAATGGCAAAAATCAATGAATATTGTAAATGCACAAACTGTAATTTCTCCGCATTGCAAGGTGCAATTCTGAAATTTTTTGCTTTTTCCTGCTCCTCTTAGCATAATAAAGAAGATTCAAAGAGAGTGAGATGCCAGCTCCTTTCATTCAGTCAGTAGCTTCAATCATTTCTGGACGTTTTTCAATGGCAAAAATCAATGAATATTGTAAATGCACAAACAGTAATTTCTCCGCATTGCAAGGTGCAATTCTGAAATTTTTTGCTTTTTCCTGCTCCTCTTAGCATGATAAAGAAGATTCAAAGAGAGTGAGATGCCAGCTCCTTTCATTCAGTCAGTACCTTCAATCATTTCTGGACGTTTTTCAATGGCAAAAATCAATGAATATTGTAAATGCACAAACAGTAATTTCTCCGCATTGCAAGGTGCAATTCTGAAATTTTTTGCTTTTTCCCGCTCCTCTTAGCATGATAAAGATTCAAAGAGAGTGAGGTGCCAGCTCCTTTCATTCAGTCAGTAGCTTCAAACATTTCTGGTATATGAATAACATGTTTTTCAATGGCAAAAATCAATGAATATTGTAAATGCACAAACAGTAATTTCTCCGCATTGCAAGGTGCAATTCTGAAATTTTTTGCTTTTTCCTGCTCCTCTTAGCATGATAAAGAAGATTCAAAGAGAGTGAGATGCCAGCTCCTTTCATTCAGTCAGTAGCTTCAAACATTTCTGGTATATGAATAACATGATGTTTTTCAATGGCAAAAATCAATGAATATTGTAAATGCACAAACAGTAATTTCTCCGCATTGCAAGGTGCAATTCTGAAATTTTTTGCTTTTTCCTGCTCCTCTTAGCATGATAAAAAAGATTCAAAGAGAGTGAGATGCCAGCTCCTTTCATTCAGTCAGTAGCTTCAATCATTTCTGGATGTTTTTCAATGGCAAAAATCAATGAATATTGTAAATGCACAAACTGTAATTTCTCCGCATTGCAAGGTGCAATTCTGAAATTTGTTGCTTTTTCCTGCTCCTCTTAGCATGATAAAGAAGATTCAAAGAGAGTGAGATGCCAGCTCCTTTCATTCAGTCAGTAGCTTCAATCATTTCTGGACGTTTTTCAATGGCAAAAATCAATGAATATTGTAAATGCACAAACAGTAATTTCTCCGCATTGCAAGGTGCAATTCTGAAATTTTTTGCTTTTTCCTGCTCCTCTTAGCATGATAAAGAAGATTCAAAGAGAGTGAGATGCCAGCTCCTTTCATTCAGTCAGTACCTTCAATCATTTCTGGACGTTTTTCAATGGCAAAAATCAATGAAAATTGTAAATGCACAAACAGTAATTTCTCCGCATTGCAAGGTGCGATTCTGAAATTTTTTGCTTTTTCCTGCTCCTCTTAGCATGATAAAGAAGATTCAAAGAGAGTGAGATGCCAGCTCCTTTCATTCAGTCAGTAGCTTCAAACATTTCTGGTATATGAATAACATGATGTTTTTCAATGGCAAAAATCAATGAATATTGTAAATGCACAAACAGTAATTTCTCCGCATTGCAAGGTGCAAGTCTGAAATTTTTTGCTTTTTCCTGCTCCTCTTAGCATGATAAAGAAGATTCAAAGAGAGTGAGATGCCAGCTACTTTCATTCAGTCAGTAGCTTCAATCATTTCTGGACCTTTTTCAATGGTAAAAATCAATGAATATTGTAAATGCACAAACAGTAATTTCTCCACATTGCAAGGTGCAATTCTGAAATTTTTTGCTTTTTCCTGCTCCTCTTAGCATGATAAAGAAGATTCAAAGAGAGTGAGATGCCAGCTCCTTTCATTCAGTCAGTAGCTTCAAACATTTCTGGTATATGAATAACATGATGTTTTTCAATGGCAAAAATCAATGAATATTGTAAATGCACAAACAGTAATTTCTCCGCATTGCAAGGTGCAAGTCTGAAATTTTTTGCTTTTTCCTGCTCCTCTTAGCATGATAAAGAAGATTCAAAGAGAGTGAGATGCCAGCTACTTTCATTCAGTCAGTAGCTTCAATCATTTCTGGACGTTTTTCAATGGTAAAAATCAATTAATATTGTAAATGCACAAACAGTAATTTCTCCACATTGCAAGGTGCAATTCTGAAATTTTTTGCTTTTTCCTGCTCCTCTTAGCATGATAAAGAAGATTCAAAGAGAGTGAGATGCCAGCTCCTTTCATTCAGTCAGTAGCTTCAAACATTTCTGGTATATGAATAACATGATGTTTTTCAATGGCAAAAATCAATGAATATTGTAAATGCACAAACAGTAATTTCTCCGCATTGCAAGGTGCAATTCTGAAATTTTTTGCTTTTTCCTGCTCCTCTTAGCATGATAAAGAAGATTCAAAGAGAGTGAGATGCCAGCTCCTTTCATTCAGTCAGTAGCTTCAATCATTTCTGGATGTTTTTCAATGGCAAAAATCAATGAATATTGTAAATGCACAAACTGTAATTTCTCCGCATTGCAAGGTGCAATTCTGAAATTTTTTGCTTTTTCCTGCTCCTCTTAGCATAATAAAGAAGATTCAAAGAGAGTGAGATGCCAGCTCCTTTCATTCAGTCAGTAGCTTCAATCATTTCTGGACGTTTTTCAATGGCAAAAATCAATGAATATTGTAAATGCACAAACAGTAATTTCTCCGCATTGCAAGGTGCAATTCTGAAATTTTTTGCTTTTTCCTGCTCCTCTTAGCATGATAAAGAAGATTCAAAGAGAGTGAGATGCCAGCTCCTTTCATTCAGGCAGTACCTTCAATCATTTCTGGACGTTTTTCAATGGCAAAAATCAATGAATATTGTAAATGCACAAACAGTAATTTCTCCGCATTGCAAGGTGCAATTCTGAAATTTTTTGCTTTTTCCCGCTCCTCTTAGCATGATAAAGATTCAAAGAGAGTGAGGTGCCAGCTCCTTTCATTCAGTCAGTAGCTTCAAACATTTCTGGTATATGAATAACATGTTTTTCAATGGCAAAAATCAATGAATATTGTAAATGCACAAACAGTAATTTCTCCGCATTGCAAGGTGCAATTCTGAAATTTTTTGCTTTTTCCTGCTCCTCTTAGCATGATAAAGAAGATTCAAAGAGAGTGAGATGCCAGCTCCTTTCATTCAGTCAGTAGCTTCAAACATTTCTGGTATATGAATAACATGATGTTTTTCAATGGCAAAAATCAATGAATATTGTAAATGCACAAACAGTAATTTCTCCGCATTGCAAGGTGCAATTCTGAAATTTTTTGCTTTTTCCTGCTCCTCTTAGCATGATAAAGAAGATTCAAAGAGAGTGAGATGCCAGCTCCTTTCATTCAGTCAGTAGCTTCAATCATTTCTGGATGTTTTTCAATGGCAAAAATCAATGAATATTGTAAATGCACAAACTGTAATTTCTCCGCATTGCAAGGTGCAATTCTGAAATTTGTTGCTTTTTCCTGCTCCTCTTAGCATGATAAAGAAGATTCAAAGAGAGTGAGATGCCAGCTCCTTTCATTCAGTCAGTAGCTTCAATCATTTCTGGACGTTTTTCAATGGCAAAAATCAATGAATATTGTAAATGCACAAACAGTAATTTCTCCGCATTGCAAGGTGCAATTCTGAAATTTTTTGCTTTTTCCTGCTCCTCTTAGCATGATAAAGAAGATTCAAAGAGAGTGAGATGCCAGCTCCTTTCATTCAGTCAGTACCTTCAATCATTTCTGGACGTTTTTCAATGGCAAAAATCAATGAAAATTGTAAATGCACAAACAGTAATTTCTCCGCATTGCAAGGTGCGATTCTGAAATTTTTTGCTTTTTCCTGCTCCTCTTAGCATGATAAAGAAGATTCAAAGAGAGTGAGATGCCAGCTCCTTTCATTCAGTCAGTAGCTTCAAACATTTCTGGTATATGAATAACATGATGTTTTTCAATGGCAAAAATCAATGAATATTGTAAATGCACAAACAGTAATTTCTCCGCATTGCAAGGTGCAAGTCTGAAATTTTTTGCTTTTTCCTGCTCCTCTTAGCATGATAAAGAAGATTCAAAGAGAGTGAGATGCCAGCTACTTTCATTCAGTCAGTAGCTTCAATCATTTCTGGACCTTTTTCAATGGTAAAAATCAATGAATATTGTAAATGCACAAACAGTAATTTCTCCACATTGCAAGGTGCAATTCTGAAATTTTTTGCTTTTTCCTGCTCCTCTTAGCATGATAAAGAAGATTCAAAGAGAGTGAGATGCCAGCTCCTTTCATTCAGTCAGTAGCTTCAAACATTTCTGGTATATGAATAACATGATGTTTTTCAATGGCAAAAATCAATGAATATTGTAAATGCACAAACAGTAATTTCTCCGCATTGCAAGGTGCAATTCTGAAATTTTTTGCTTTTTCCTGCTCCTCTTAGCATGATAAAGAAGATTCAAAGAGAGTGAGATGCCAGCTCCTTTCATTCAGTCAGTAGCTTCAAACATTTCTGGTATATGAATAACATGATGTTTTTCAATGGCAAAAATCAATGAATATTGTAAATGCACAAACAGTAATTTCTCCGCATTGCAAGGTGCAATTCTGAAATTTTTTGCTTTTTCCTGCTCCTCTTAGCATGATAAAGAAGATTCAAAGAGAGTGAGATGCCAGCTCCTTTCATTCAGTCAGTAGCTTCAATCATTTCTGGATGTTTTTCAATGGCAAAAATCAATGAATATTGTAAATGCACAAACAGTAATTTCTCCGCATTGCAAGGTGCAATTCTGAAATTTTTTGCTTTTTCCTGCTCCTCTTAGCATGATAAAGAAGATTCAAAGAGAGTGAGATGTCAGCTCCTTTCATTCAGTCAGTAGCTTCAAACATTTCTGGTATATGAATAACATGATGTTTTTCAATGGTAAAAATCAATGAATTTTGTAAATGCACAAACAGTAATTTCTCCGCATTGCAAGGTGCAATTCTGAAATTTTTTGCTTTTTCCTGCTCCTCTTAGCATGATAAAGAAGATTCAAAGAGAGTGAGATGCCAGTTCCTTTCATTCAGTCAGTAGCTTCAATCATTTCTGGACGTTTTTCAATGGCAAAAATCAATGAATATTGTAAATGCACAAACAGTAATTTCTCCGCATTGCAAGGTGCAATTCTGAAATTTTTTGCTTTTTCCTGCTCCTCTTAGCATGATAAAGAAGATTCAAAGAGAGTGAGATGCCAGCTCCTATCATTCAGTCAGTATCTTCAATCATTTCTGGTATATGAATAACATGATGTTTTTCAATGGCAAAAATCAATGAATATTGTAAATGCACAAACAGTAATTTCTCCGCATTGCAAGGTGCAATTCTGAAATTTTTTGCTTTTTCCTGCTCCTCTTAGCATGATAAAGAAGATTCAAAGAGAGTGAGATGCCAGCTCCTTTCATTCAGTCAGTAGCTTCAATCATTTCTGGACGTTTTTCAATGGCAAAAATCAATGAATATTGTAAATGCACAAACAGTAATTTCTCCGCATTGCAAGGTGCAATTCTGAAATTTTTTGCTTTTTCCTGCTCCTCTTAGCATGATAAACAAGATTCAAAGAGAGTGAGATGCCAGCTCCTTTCATTCAGTCAGTAGCTTCAATCATTTCTGGACGTTTTTCAATGGCAAAAATCAATGAATATTGTAAATGCACAAACAGTAATTTCTCCGCATTGCAAGGTGCAATTCTGAAATTTTTTGCTTTTTCCTGCTCCTCTTAGCATGATAAAGAAGATTCAAAGAGAGTGAGATGCCAGCTCCTTTCATTCAGTCAGTAGCTTCAAACATTTCTGGTATATGAATAACATGATGTTTTTCAATGGCAAAAATCAATGAATATTGTAAATGCACAAACAGTAATTTCTCCGCATTGCAAGGTGCAAGTCTGAAATTTTTTGCTTTTTCCTGCTCCTCTTAGCATGATAAAGAAGATGCAAAGAGAGTGAGATGCCAGCTACTTTCATTCAGTCAGTAGCTTCAATCATTTCTGGATGTTTTTCAATGGTAAAAATCAATGAATATTGTAAATGCACAAACAGTAATTTCTCCACATTGCAAGGTGCAATTCTGAAATTTTTTGCTTTTTCCTGCTCCTCTTAGCATGATAAAGAAGATTCAAAGAGAGTGAGATGCCAGCTCCTTTCATTCAGTCAGTAGCTTCAAACATTTCTGGTATATGAATAACATGATGTTTTTCAATGGCAAAAATCAATGAATATTGTAAATGCACAAACAGTAATTTCTCTGCATTGCAAGGTGCAATTCTGAAATTTTTTGCTTTTTCCTGCTCCTCTTAGCATGATAAAGAAGATTCAAAGAGAGTGAGATGCCAGCTACTTTCATTCAGTCAGTAGCTTCAATCATTTCTGGATGTTTTTCAATGGTAAAAATCAATGAATATTGTAAATGCACAAACAGTAATTTCTCCACATTGCAAGGTGCAATTCTGAAATTTTTTGCTTTTTCCTGCTCCTCTTAGCATGATAAAGAAGATTCAAAGAGAGTGAGATGCCAGCTCCTTTCATTCAGTCAGTAGCTTCAAACATTTCTGGTATATGAATAACATGATGTTTTTCAATGGCAAAAATCAATGAATATTGTAAATGCACAAACAGTAATTTCTCCGCATTGCAAGGTGCAATTCTGAAATTTTTTGCTTTTTCCTGCTCCTCTTAGCATGATAAAGAAGATTCAAAGAGAGTGAGATGCCAGCTCCTTTCATTCAGTCAGTAGCTTCAAACATTTCTGGTATATGAAT
Organism: Phyllobates terribilis; assembly: GCF_046119375.1. Taxonomy (NCBI): domain Eukaryota; kingdom Metazoa; phylum Chordata; class Amphibia; order Anura; family Dendrobatidae; genus Phyllobates; species Phyllobates terribilis. The sequence continues at coordinate 193,387 of NW_027364563.1, forward strand.
AACATGATGTTTTTCAATGGCAAAAATCAATGAATATTGTAAATGCACAAACAGTAATTTCTCCGCATTGCAAGGTGCAATTCTGAAATTTTTTGCTTTTTCCTGCTCCTCTTAGCATGATAAAGAATATTCAAAGAGAGTGAGATGCCAGCTCCTTTCATTCAGTCAGTAGCTTCAATCATTTCTGGATGTTTTTCAATGGCAAAAATCAATGAATATTGTAAATGCACAAACTGTAATTTCTCCGCATTGCAAGGTGCAATTCTGAAATTTTTTGTTTTTTCCTGCTCCTCTTAGCATGATAAAGAAGATTCAAAGAGAGTGAGATGCCAGCTCCTTTCATTCAGTCAGTAGCTTCAATCATTTCTGGACGTTTTTCAATGGCAAAAATCAATGAATATTGTAAATGCACAAACAGTAATTTCTCCGCATTGCAAGGTGCAATTCTGAAATTTTTTGCTTTTTCCTGCTCCTCTTAGCATGATAAAGAAGATTCAAAGAGAGTGAGATGCCAGCTCCTTTCATTCAGTCAGTACCTTCAATCATTTCTGGATGTTTTTCAATGGCAAAAATCAATGAATATTGTAAATGCACAAACAGTAATTTCTCCGCATTGCAAGGTGCAATTCTGAAATTTTTTGCTTTTTCCCGCTCCTCTTAGCATGATAAAGAAGATTCAAAGAGAGTGAGGTGCCAGCTCCTTTCATTCAGTCACTAGCTTCAAACATTTCTGGTATATGAATAACATGTTTTTCAATGGCAAAAATCAATGAATATTGTAAATGCACAAACAGTAATTTCTCCGCATTGCAAGGTGCAATTCTGAAATTTTTTGATTTTTCCTGCTCCTCTTAGCATGATAAAGAAGATTCAAAGAGAGTGAGATGCCAGCTCCTTTCATTCAGTCAGTAGCTTCAATCATTTCTGGACGTTTTTCAATGGCAAAAATCAATGAATATTGTAAATGCACAAACAGTAATTTCTCCGCATTGCAAGGTGCAATTCTGAAATTTTTTGCTTTTTCCTGCTCCTCTTAGCATGATAAAGAAGATTCAAAGAGAGTGAGATGCCAGCTCCTTTCATTCAGTCAGTAGCTTCAATCATTTCTGGACGTTTTTCAATGGCAAAAATCAATGAATATTGTAAATGCACAAACAGTAATTTCTCCGCATTGCAAGGTGCAATTCTGAAATTTTTTGCTTTTTCCTGCTCCTCTTAGCATGATAAAGAAGATTCAAAGAGAGTGAGATGCCAGCTCCTTTCATTCAGTCAGTAGCTTCAAACATTTCTGGTATATGAATAACATGATGTTTTTCAATGGCAAAAATCAATGAATATTGTAAATGCACAAACAGTAATTTCTCCGCATTGCAAGGTGCAAGTCTGAAATTTTTTGCTTTTTCCTGCTCCTCTTAGCATGGTAAAGAAGATTCAAAGAGAGTGAGATGCCAGCTACTTTCATTCAGTCAGTAGCTTCAATCATTTCTGGACGTTTTTCAATGGTAAAAATCAATGAATATTGTAAATGCACAAACAGTAATTTCTCCACATTGCAAGGTGCAATTCTGAAATTTTTTGCTTTTTCCTGCTCCTCTTAGCATGATAAAGAAGATTCAAAGAGAGTGAGATGCCAGCTCCTTTCATTCAGTCAGTAGCTTCAAACATTTTTGGTATATGAATAACATGATGTTTTTCAATGGCAAAAATCAATGAATATTGTAAATGCACAAACAGTAATTTCTCCGCATTGCAAGGTGCAATTCTGAAATTTTTTGCTTTTTCCTGCTCCTCTTAGCATGATAAAGAAGATTCAAAGAGAGTGAGATGCCAGCTCCTTTCATTCAGTCAGTAGCTTCAAACATTTCTGGTATATGAATAACATGATGTTTTTCAATGGCAAAAATCAATGAATATTGTAAATGCACAAACAGTAATTTCTCCGCATTGCAAGGTGCAATTCTGAAATTTTTTGCTTTTTCCTGCTCCTCTTAGCATGATAAAGAAGATTCAAAGAGAGTGAGATGCCAGCTCCTTTCATTCAGTCAGTAGCTTCAATCATTTCTGGACGTTTTTCAATGGCAAAAATCAATGAATATTGTAAATGCACAAACAGTAATTTCTCCGCATTGCAAGGTGCAATTCTGAAATTTTTTGCTTTTTCCTGCTCCTCTTAGCATGATAAAGAAGATTCAAAGAGAGTGAGATGCCAGCTCCTTTCATTCAGTCAGTAGCTTCAATCATTTCTAGACGTTTTTCAATGGCAAAAATCAATGAATATTGTAAATGCACAAACAGTAATTTCTCCGCATTGCAAGGTGCAATTCTGAAATTTTTTGCTTTTTCCTGCTCCTCTTAGCATGATAAAGAAGATTCAAAGAGAGTGAGATGCCAGCTCCTTTCATTCAGTCAGTAGCTTCAATCATTTCTGGACGTTTTTCAATGGCAAAAATCAATGAATATTGTAAATGCACAAACAGTAATTTCTCCGCATTGCAAGGTGCAATTCTGAAATTTTTTGCTTTTTCCTGCTCCTCTTAGCATGATAAAGAAGATTCAAAGAGAGTGAGATGCCAGCTCCTTTCATTCAGTCAGTAGCTTCAATCATTTCTGGACGTTTTTCAATGGCAAAAATCAATGAATATTGTAAATGCACAAACAGTAATTTCTCCGCATTGCAAGGTGCAATTCTGAAATTTTTTGCTTTTTCCTGCTCCTCTTAGCATGACAAAGAAGATTCAAAGAGAGTAAGATGCCAGCTCCTTTCATTCAGTCAGTAGCTTCAATCATTTCTGGTATATGAATAACATGATGTTTTTCAAAGGCAAAAATCAATGAATATTGTAAATGCACAAACAGTAATTTCTCCGCATTGCAAGGTGCAATTCTGAAATTTTTTGCTTTTTCCTGCTCCTCTTAGCATGATAAAGAAGATTCAAAGAGAGTGAGATGCCAGCTCCTTTCATTCAGTCAGTAGCTTCAATCATTTCTGGACGTTTTTCAATGGCAAAAATCAATGAATATTGTAAATGTACAAACAGTAATTTCTCCGCATTGCAAGGTGCAATTCTGAAATTTTTTGCTTTTTCCTGCTCCTCTTAGCATGATAAAGAAGATTCAAAGAGAGTGAGATGCCAGCTCCTTTCATTCAGTCAGTAGCTTCAATCATTTCTGGACGTTTTTCAATGGCAAAAATCAATGAATATTGTAAATGCACAAACAGTAATTTCTCCGCATTGCAAGGTGCAATTCTGAAATTTTTTGCTTTTTCCTGCTCCTCTTAGCATGATAAAGAAGATTCAAAGAGAGTGAGATGCCAGCTCCTTTCATTCAGTCAGTAGCTTCAATCATTTCTGGACGTTTTTCAATGGCAAAAATCAATGAATATTGTAAATGCACAAACAGTAATTTCTCCGCATTGCAAGGTGCAATTCTGAAATTTTTTGCTTTTTCCTGCTCCTCTTAGCATGATAAAGAAGATTCAAAGAGAGTGAGATGCCAGCTCCTTTCATTCAGTCAGTAGCTTCAATCATTTCTGGACGTTTTTCAATGGCAAAAATCAATGAATATTGTAAATGCACAAACAGTAATTTCTCCGCATTGCAAGGTGCAATTCTGAAATTTTTTGCTTTTTCCTGCTCCTCTTAGCATGACAAAGAAGATTCAAAGAGAGTAAGATGCCAGCTCCTTTCATTCAGTCAGTAGCTTCAATCATTTCTGGTATATGAATAACATGATGTTTTTCAATGGCAAAAATCAATGAATATTGTAAATGCACAAACAGTAATTTCTCCGCATTGCAAGGTGCAATTCTGAAATTTTTTGCTTTTTCCTGCTCCTCTTAGCATGATAAAGAAGATTCAAAGAGAGTGAGATGCCAGCTCCTTTCATTCAGTCAGTAGCTTCAATCATTTCTGGACGTTTTTCAATGGCAAAAATCAATGAATATTGTAAATGCACAAACAGTAATTTCTCCGCATTGCAAGGTGCAATTCTGAAATTTTTTGCTTTTTCCTGCTCCTCTTAGCATGATAAAGAAGATTCAAAGAGAGTGAGATGCCAGCTCCTTTCATTCAGTCAGTAGCTTCAATCATTTCTGGACGTTTTTCAATGGCAAAAATCAATGAATATTGTAAATGCACAAACAGTAATTTCTCCGCATTGCAAGGTGCAATTCTGAAATTTTTTGCTTTTTCCTGCTCCTCTTAGCATGATAAAGAAGATTCAAAGAGAGTGAGATGCCAGCTCCTTTCATTCAGTCAGTAGCTTCAAACATTTCTTGTATATGAATAACATGATGTTTTTCAATGGCAAAAATCAATGAATATTGTAAAAGCACAAACAGTAATTTCTCCGCATTGCAAGGTGCAATTCTGAAATTTTTTGCTTTTTCCTGCTCCTCTTAGCATGATAAAGAAGATTCAAAGAGAGTGAGATGCCAGCTCCTTTCATTCAGTCAGTAGCTTCAATCATTTCTGGACGTTTTTCAATGGCAAAAATCAATGAATATTGTAAATGCACAAACAGTAATTTCTCCGCATTGCAAGGTGCAATTCTGAAATTTTTTGCTTTTTCCTGCTCCTCTTAGCATGATAAAGAAGATTCAAAGAGAGTGAGATGCCAGCTCCTTTCATTCAGTCAGTAGCTTCAATCATTTCTGGTATATGAATAACATGATGTTTTTCAATGGCAAAAATCAATGAATATTGTAAATGCACAAACAGTAATTTCTCCGCATTGCAAGTTGCAATTCTGAAATTTTTTGCTTTTTCCTGCTCCTCTTAGCATGATAAAGAAGATTCAAAGAGAGTGAGATGCCAGCTCCTTTCATTCAGTCAGTAGCTTCAATCATTTCTGGACGTTTTTCAATGGCAAAAATCAATGAATATTGTAAATGCACAAACAGTAATTTCTCCGCATTGCAAGGTGCAATTCTGAAATTTTTTGCTTTTTCCTGCTCCTCTTAGCATGATAAAGAAGATTCAAAGAGAGTGAGATGCCAGCTCCTTTCATTCAGTCAGTAGCTTCAATCATTTCTGGACGTTTTTCAATGGCAAAAATCATTGAATATTGTAAATGCACAAACAGTAATTTCTCCGCATTGCAAGGTGCAATTCTGAAATTTTTTGCTTTTTCCTGCTCCTCTTAGCATGATAAAGAAGATTCAAAGAGAGTTAGATGCCAGCTCCTTTCATTCAGTCAGTAGCTTCAAACATTTCTGGTATATGAATAACATGATGTTTTTCAATGGCAAAAATCAATGAATATTGTAAAAGCACAAACAGTAATTTCTCCGCATTGCAAGGTGCAATTCTGAAATTTTTTGCTTTTTCCTGCTCCTCTTAGCATGATAAAGAAGATTCAAAGAGAGTGAGATGCCAGCTCCTTTCATTCAGTCAGTAGCTTCAATCATTTCTGGACGTTTTTCAATGGCAAAAATCAATGAATATTGTAAATGCACAAACAGTAATTTCTCCGCATTGCAAGGTGCAATTCTGAAATTTTTTGCTTTTTCCTGCTCCTCTTAGCATGATAAAGAAGATTCAAAGAGAGTGAGATGCCAGCTCCTTTCATTCAGTCAGTACCTTCAATCATTTCTGGATGTTTTTCAATGGCAAAAATCAATGAATATTGTAAATGCACAAACAGTAATTTCTCCGCATTGCAAGGTGCAATTCTGAAATTTTTTGCTTTTTCCCGCTCCTCTTAGCATGATAAAGAAGATTCAAAGAGAGTGAGGTGCCAGCTCCTTTCATTCAGTCAGTAGCTTCAAACATTTCTGGTATATGAATAACATGTTTTTCAATGGCAAATATCAATGAATATTGTAAATGCACAAACAGTAATTTCTCCGCATTGCAAGGTGCAATTCTGAAATTTTTTGATTTTTCCTGCTCCTCTTCGCATGATAAAGAAGATTCAAAGAGAGTGAGATGCCAGCTCCTTTCATTCAGTCAGTAGCTTCAATCATTTCTCGACGTTTTTCAATGGCAAAAATCAATGAATATTGTAAATGCACAAACAGTAATTTCTCCGCATTGCAAGGTGCAATTCTGAAATTTTTTGCTTTTTCCTGCTCCTCTTAGCATGATAAAGAAGATTCAAAGAGAGTGAGATGCCAGCTCCTTTCATTCAGTCAGTAGCTTCAATCATTTCTGGACGTTTTTCAATGGCAAAAATCAATGAATATTGTAAATGCACAAACAGTAATTTCTCCGCATTGCAAGGTGCAATTCTGAAATTTTTTGCTTTTTCCTGCTCCTCTTAGCATGATAAAGAAGATTCAAAGAGAGTGAGATGCCAGCTCCTTTCATTCAGTCAGTAGCTTCAAACATTTCTGGTATATGAATAACATGATGTTTTTCAATGGCAAAAATCAATGAATATTGTAAATGCACAAACAGTAATTTCTCCGCATTGCAAGGTGCAAGTCTGAAATTTTTTGCTTTTTCCTGCTCCTCTTAGCATGGTAAAGAAGATTCAAAGAGAGTGAGATGCCAGCTACTTTCATTCAGTCAGTAGCTTCAATCATTTCTGGACGTTTTTCAATGGTAAAAATCAATGAATATTGTAAATGCACAAACAGTAATTTCTCCACATTGCAAGGTGCAATTCTGAAATTTTTTGCTTTTTCCTGCTCCTCTTAGCATGATAAAGAAGATTCAAAGAGAGTGAGATGCCAGCTCCTTTCATTCAGTCAGTAGCTTCAAACATTTCTGGTATATGAATAACATGATGTTTTTCAATGGCAAAAATCAATGAATATTGTAAATGCACAAACAGTAATTTCTCCGCATTGCAAGGTGCAATTCTGAAATTTTTTGCTTTTTCCTGCTCCTCTTAGCATGATAAAGAAGATTCAAAGAGAGTGAGATGCCAGCTCCTTTCATTCAGTCAGTAGCTTCAAACATTTCTGGTATATGAATAACATGATGTTTTTCAATGGCAAAAATCAATGAATATTGTAAATGCACAAACAGTAATTTCTCCGCATTGCAAGGTGCAATTCTGAAATTTTTTGCTTTTTCCTGCTCCTCTTAGCATGATAAAGAAGATTCAAAGAGAGTGAGATGATAGCTCCTTTCATTCAGTCAGTAGCTTCAATCATTTCTGGACGTTTTTCAATGGCAAAAATCAATGAATATTGTAAATGCACAAACAGTAATTTCTCCGCATTGCAAGGTGCAATTCTGAAATTTTTTGCTTTTTCCTGCTCCTCTTAGCATGATAAAGAAGATTCAAAGAGAGTGAGATGCCAGCTCCTTTCATTCAGTCAGTAGCTTCAATCATTTCTGGACGTTTTTCAATGGCAAAAATCAATGAATATTGTAAATGCACAAACAGTAATTTCTCCGCATTGCAAGGTGCAATTCTGAAATTTTTTGCTTTTTCCTGCTCCTCTTAGCATGATAAAGAAGATTCAAAGAGAGTGAGATGCCAGCTCCTTTCATTCAGTCAGTAGCTTCAAACATTTCTGGTATATGAATAACATGATGTTTTTCAATGGCAAAAATCAATGAATATTGTAAATGCACAAACAGTAATTTCTCCGCATTGCAAGGTGCAATTCTGAAATTTTTTGCTTTTTCCTGCTCCTCTTAGCATGATAAAGAAGATTCAAAGAGAGTGAGATGCCAGCTCCTTTCATTCAGTCAGTAGCTTCAATCATTTCTGGACGTTTTTCAATGGCAAAAATCAATGAATATTGTAAATGCACAAACAGTAATTTCTCCGCATTGCAAGGTGCAATTCTGAAATTTTTTGCTTTTTCCTGCTCCTCTTAGCATGATAAAGAAGATTCAAAGAGAGTGAGATGCCAGCTCCTTTCATTCAGTCAGTAGCTTCAATCATTTCTGGACGTTTTTCAATGGCAAAAATCAATGAATATTGTAAATGCACAAACAGTAATTTCTCCGCATTGCAAGGTGCAATTCTGAAATTTTTTACTTTTTCCTGCTCCTCTTAGCATGACAAAGAAGATTCAAAGAGAGTAAGATGCCAGCTCCTTTCATTCAGTCAGTAGCTTCAATCATTTCTGGTATATGAATAACATGATGTTTTTCAATGGCAAAAATCAATGAATATTGTAAATGCACAAACAGTAATTTCTCCGCATTGCAAGGTGCAATTCTGAAATTTTTTGCTTTTTCCTGCTCCTCTTAGCATGATAAAGAAGATTCAAAGAGAGTGAGATGCCAGCTCCTTTCATTCAGTCAGTAGCTTCAATCATTTCTGGATGTTTTTCAATGGCAAAAATCAATGAATATTGTAAATGCACAAACAGTAATTTCTCCGCATTGCAAGGTGCAATTCTGAAATTTTTTGCTTTTTCCTGCTCCTCTTAGCATGATAAAGAAGATTCAAAGAGAGTGAGATGCCAGCTCCTTTCATTCAGTCAGTAGCTTCAATCATTTCTGGACGTTTTTCAATGGCAAAAATCAATGAATATTGTAAATGCACAAACAGTAATTTCTCCGCATTGCAAGGTGCAATTCTGAAATTTTTTGCTTTTTCCTGCTCCTCTTAGCATGATAAAGAAGATTCAAAGAGAGTGAGATGCCAGCTCCTTTCATTCAGTCAGTAGCTTCAAACATTTCTTGTATATGAATAACATGATGTTTTTCAATGGCAAAAATCAATGAATATTGTAAAAGCACAAACAGTAATTTCTCCGCATTGCAAGGTGCAATTCTGAAATTTTTTGCTTTTTCCTGCTCCTCTTAGCATGATAAAGAAGATTCAAAGAGAGTGAGATGCCAGCTCCTTTCATTCAGTCAGTAGCTTCAATCATTTCTTGACGTTTTTCAATGGCAAAAATCAATGAATATTGTAAATGCACAAACAGTAATTTCTCCGCATTGCAAGGTGCAATTCTGAAATTTTTTGCTTTTTCCTGCTCCTCTTAGCATGATAAAGAAGATTCAAAGAGAGTGAGATGCCAGCTCCTTTCATTCAGTCAGTAGCTTCAATCATTTCTGGTATATGAATAACATGATGTTTTTCAATGGCAAAAATCAATGAATATTGTAAATGCACAAACAGTAATTTCTCCGCATTGCAAGTTGCAATTCTGAAATTTTTTGCTTTTTCCTGCTCCTCTTAGCATGATAAAGAAGATTCAAAGAGAGTGAGATGCCAGCTCCTTTCATTCAGTCAGTAGCTTCAATCATTTCTGGACGTTTTTCAATGGCAAAAATCAATGAATATTGTAAATGCACAAACAGTAATTTCTCCGCATTGCAAGGTGCAATTCTGAAATTTTTTGCTTTTTCCTGCTCCTCTTAGCATGATAAAGAAGATTCAAAGAGAGTGAGATGCCAGCTCCTTTCATTCAGTCAGTAGCTTCAATCATTTCTGGACGTTTTTCAATGGCAAAAATCAATGAATATTGTAAATGCACAAACAGTAATTTCTCCGCATTGCAAGGTGCAATTCTGAAATTTTTTGCTTTTTCCTGCTCCTCTTAGCATGATAAAGAAGATTCAAAGAGAGTTAGATGCCAGCTCCTTTCATTCAGTCAGTAGCTTCAAACATTTCTGGTATATGAATAACATGATGTTTTTCAATGGCAAAAATCAATGAATATTGTAAAAGCACAAACAGTAATTTCTCCGCATTGCAAGGTGCAATTCTGAAATTTTTTGCTTTTTCCTGCTCCTCTTAGCATGATAAAGAAGATTCAAAGAGAGTGAGATGCCAGCTCCTTTCATTCAGTCAGTAGCTTCAATCATTTCTGGACGTTTTTCAATGGCAAAAATCAATGAATATTGTAAATGCACAAACAGTAATTTCTCCGCATTGCAAGGTGCAATTCTGAAATTTTTTGCTTTTTCCTGCTCCTCTTAGCATGATAAAGAAGATTCAAAGAGAGTGAGATGCCAGCTCCTTTCATTCAGTCAGTAGCTTCAATCATTTCTGGACGTTTTTCAATGGCAAAAATCAATGAATATTGTAAATGCACAAACAGTAATTTCTCCGCATTGCAAGGTGCAATTCTGAAATTTTTCCTTTTTCCTGCTCCTCTTAGCATGATAAAGAAGATTCAAAGAGAGTGAGATGCCAGCTCCTTTCATTCAGTCAGTAGCTTCAATCATTTCTGGACGTTTTTCAATGGCAAAAATCAATGAATATTGTAAATGCACAAACAGTAATTTCTCCGCATTGCAAGGTGCAATTCTGAAATTTTTTGCTTTTTCCTGCTCCTCTTAGCATGATAAAGAAGATTCAAAGAGAGTGAGATGCCAGCTCCTTTCATTCAGTCAGTACCTTCAATCATTTCTGGATGTTTTTCAATGGCAAAAATCAATGAATATTGTAAATGCACAAACAGTAATTTCTCCGCATTGCAAGGTGCAATTCTGAAATTTTTTGCTTTTTCCCGCTCCTCTTAGCATGATAAAGAAGATTCAAAGAGAGTGAGGTGCCAGCTCCTTTCATTCAGTCAGTAGCTTCAAACATTTCTGGTATATGAATAACATGTTTTTCAATGGCAAATATCAATGAATATTGTAAATGCACAAACAGTAATTTCTCCGCATTGCAAGGTGCAATTCTGAAATTTTTTGATTTTTCCTGCTCCTCTTCGCATGATAAAGAAGATTCAAAGAGAGTGAGATGCCAGCTCCTTTCATTCAGTCAGTAGCTTCAATCATTTCTGGACGTTTTTCAATGGCAAAAATCAATGAATATTGTAAATGCACAAACAGTAATTTCTCCGCATTGCAAGGTGCAATTCTGAAATTTTTTGCTTTTTCCTGCTCCTCTTAGCATGATAAAGAAGATTCAAAGAGAGTGAGATGCCAGCTCCTTTCATTCAGTCAGTAGCTTCAATCATTTCTGGACGTTTTTCAATGGCAAAAATCAATGAATATTGTAAATGCACAAACAGTAATTTCTCCGCATTGCAAGGTGCAATTCTGAAATTTTTTGCTTTTTCCTGCTCCTCTTAGCATGATAAAGAAGATTCAAAGAGAGTGAGATGCCAGCTCCTTTCATTCAGTCAGTAGCTTCAAACATTTCTGGTATATGAATAACATGATGTTTTTCAATGGCAAAAATCAATGAATATTGTAAATGCACAAACAGTAATTTCTCCGCATTGCAAGGTGCAAGTCTGAAATTTTTTGCTTTTTCCTGCTCCTCTTAGCATGGTAAAGAAGATTCAAAGAGAGTGAGATGCCAGCTACTTTCATTCAGTCAGTAGCTTCAATCATTTCTGGACGTTTTTCAATGGTAAAAATCAATGAATATTGTAAATGCACAAACAGTAATTTCTCCACATTGCAAGGTGCAATTCTGAAATTTTTTGCTTTTTCCTGCTCCTCTTAGCATGATAAAGAAGATTCAAAGAGAGTGAGATGCCAGCTCCTTTCATTCAGTCAGTAGCTTCAAACATTTCTGGTATATGAATAACATGATGTTTTTCAATGGCAAAAATCAATGAATATTGTAAATGCACAAACAGTAATTTCTCCGCATTGCAAGGTGCAATTCTGAAATTTTTTGCTTTTTCCTGCTCCTCTTAGCATGATAAAGAAGATTCAAAGAGAGTGAGATGCCAGCTCCTTTCATTCAGTCAGTAGCTTCAAACATTTCTGGTATATGAATAACATGATGTTTTTCAATGGCAAAAATCAATGAATATTGTAAATGCACAAACAGTAATTTCTCCGCATTGCAAGGTGCAATTCTGAAATTTTTTGCTTTTTCCTGCTCCTCTTAGCATGATAAAGAAGATTCAAAGAGAGTGAGATGCCAGCTCCTTTCATTCAGTCAGTAGCTTCAATCATTTCTGGACGTTTTTCAATGGCAAAAATCAATGAATATTGTAAATGCACAAACAGTAATTTCTCCGCATTGCAAGGTGCAATTCTGAAATTTTTTGCTTTTTCCTGCTCCTCTTAGCATGATAAAGAAGATTCAAAGAGAGTGAGATGCCAGCTCCTTTCATTCAGTCAGTAGCTTCAATCATTTCTGGACGTTTTTCAATGGCAAAAATCAATGAATATTGTAAATGCATAAACAGTAATTTCTCCGCATTGCAAGGTGCAATTCTGAAATTTTTTGCTTTTTCCTGCTCCTCTTAGCATGATAAAGAAGATTCAAAGAGAGTGAGATGCCAGCTCCTTTCATTCAGTCAGTAGCTTCAAACATTTCTGGTATCTGAATAACATGATGTTTTTCAATGGCAAAAATCAATGAATATTGTAAATGCACAAACAGTAATTTCTCCGCATTGCAAGGTGCAATTCTGAAATTTTTTGCTTTTTCCTGCTCCTCTTAGCATGATAAAGAAGATTCAAAGAGAGTGAGATGCCAGCTCCTTTCATTCAGTCAGTAGCTTCAATCATTTCTGGACGTTTTTCAATGGCAAAAATCAATGAATATTGTAAATGCACAAACAGTAATTTCTCCGCATTGCAAGGTGCAATTCTGAAATTTTTTGCTTTTTCCTGCTCCTCTTAGCATGATAAAGAAGATTCAAAGAGAGTGAGATGCCAGCTCCTTTCATTCAGTCAGTAGCTTCAATCATTTCTGGACGTTTTTCAATGGCAAAAATCAATGAATATTGTAAATGCACAAACAGTAATTTCTCCGCATTGCAAGGTGCAATTCTGAAATTTTTTGCTTTTTCCTGCTCCTCTTAGCATGACAAAGAAGATTCAAAGACAGTAAGATGCCAGCTCCTTTCATTCAGTCAGTAGCTTCAATCATTTCTGGTATATGAATAACATGATGTTTTTCAATGGCAAAAATCAATGAATATTGTAAATGCACAAACAGTAATTTCTCCGCATTGCAAGGTGCAATTCTGAAATTTTTTGCTTTTTCCTGCTCCTCTTAGCATGATAAAGAAGATTCAAAGAGAGTGAGATGCCAGCTCCTTTCATTCAGTCAGTAGCTTCAATCATTTCTGGACGTTTTTCAATGGCAAAAATCAATGAATATTGTAAATGCACAAACAGTAATTTCTCCGCATTGCAAGGTGCAATTCTGAAATTTTTTGCTTTTTCCTGCTCCTCTTAGCATGATAAAGAAGATTCAAAGAGAGTGAGATGCCAGCTCCTTTCATTCAGTCAGTAGCTTCAATCATTTCTGGACGTTTTTCAATGGCAAAAATCAATGAATATTGTAAATGCACAAACAGTAATTTCTCCGCATTGCAAGGTGCAATTCTGAAATTTTTTGCTTTTTCCTGCTCCTCTTAGCATGATAAAGAAGATTCAAAGAGAGTGAGATGCCAGCTCCTTTCATTCAGTCAGTAGCTTCAAACATTTCTTGTATATGAATAACATGATGTTTTTCAATGGCAAAAATCAATGAATATTGTAAAAGCACAAACAGTAATTTCTCCGCATTGCAAGGTGCAATTCTGAAATTTTTTGCTTTTTCCTGCTCCTCTTAGCATGATAAAGAAGATTCAAAGAGAGTGAGATGCCAGCTCCTTTCATTCAGTCAGTAGCTTCAATCATTTCTTGACGTTTTTCAATGGCAAAAATCAATGAATATTGTAAATGCACAAACAGTAATTTCTCCGCATTGCAAGGTGCAATTCTGAAATTTTTTGCTTTTTCCTGCTCCTCTTAGCATGATAAAGAAGATTCAAAGAGAGTAAGATGCCAGCTCCTTTCATTCAGTCAGTAGCTTCAATCATTTCTGGTATATGAATAACATGATGTTTTTCAATGGCAAAAATCAATGAATATTGTAAATGCACAAACAGTAATTTCTCCGCATTGCAAGGTTGCAATTCTGAAATTTTTTGCTTTTTCCTGCTCCTCTTAGCATGATAAAGAAGATTCAAAGAGAGTGAGATGCCAGCTCCTTTCATTCAGTCAGTAGCTTCAATCATTTCTGGACGTTTTTCAATGGCAAAAATCAATGAATATTGTAAATGCACAAACAGTAATTTCTCCGCATTGCAAGGTGCAATTCTGAAATTTTTTGCTTTTTCCTGCTCCTCTTAGCATGATAAAGAAGATCAAAGAGAGTGAGATGCCAGCTCCTTTCATTCAGTCAGTAGCTTCAATCATTTTCTGGACGTTTTCAATGGCAAAAATCAATGAATAATGTAAAATGCACAAACAGTAATTTCACCGCATTGCAAGGTGCAAATCTGATGATAAAGAAGATTCAAGAGAGTTAGATGCCAGCTTCAAACATTTCTGGTATATGAATAACATGAGTTTTTCAATATAATGAATATTGTAAAAGGCACAAACAGTAATTTCTCCGCATTGCAAGGTGGCAATTCTGAAATTTTTTGTTTCCTGCTCCTCTTAGCATGATAAAGAAGATTCAAAGAGAGTGAGATGCAGCTCCTTTCATTCAGTCAGTAGCTTCAATCATTTCTGAGACGTTTTTCATGGCAAAATCAATGAATATTGTAAATGCACAAACAGTAATTTCTCCGCATTGCAAGGTGCAATTTCTGAAATTTTTGCTTTTTCCTGCTCCTCTTAGCATGATAATGAAGATTCAAAGAGAGTGAGATGCCAGCTCCTTTCATTCAGTCAGTAGCTTCAATCTTTTCTGGAAGTTTTTCAATGCAAAAATCAATGAATATTGTAAATGCACAAACAGTAATTTCTCCGCATTGCAAGGTGCAATTCTGAAATTTTTTGCTTTTCCTGCTCCTCTTAGCATGATAAAGAAGATTCAAAGGGAGTGAGATGCCAGCTCCTTTCATCAGTCAGTAGCTTCAAACATTTCTGGTATATGAATAACATGATGTTTTTCAATGGCAAAAATCAATGAATATTGTAAATGCACAAACAGTAATTTCTCCGCATTGCAGGGCAATTCTGAAATTTTTTGCTTTTTCCTGCTCCTCTTAGCATGATAAAGAAGATTCAAAGAGAGTGAGATGCCAGCTCCTTTCATTCAGTCAGTAGCTTCAAATCATTTCAGGACGTTTTTCAATGGCTAAAAATCAATGAATATTGTAAATGCACAAACAGTAATTTTCTCCGCCATAGCAAGGTGCAATTCTGAAATTTTTTTTTTT